>NC_081345.1:277060-354699 GCF_029784015.1 Lycium ferocissimum
GGGTCCATAAATACGGCCGGAGCATTAGTCAGCCCAAAAGACATCACTCGAATTCATAATGCCCATATCGGGTCCTGAATCTTTGTCTTAGGAATATCAGCCTCTCGTACCTGCACCTGGTTGATAGCATCCATGGTAGCTCAGAATTATTGAAGGACGTGGATGAAGATTTGGAAGTTCCAAGAAGACCCATGACAAGATCTCAAACGAGGAAATTGCAAGACAAGCTTAATGGGCTGCAATCAACAATTCAAAAGTGTCTTGTGATGGAAGAAGAGCTCCAGCCCAATTCAGATTTTTTCCTCAAGTCTTACACTTATTTGGAGGCCCAAATTAAAGTCCAAAGTGAGATGGAATGAGGCCCAATTCAGCCCCAAAAGAAGAAGTTTCAGCAGCCCATAATTAGCCCAAATATTAGTTTCTAGAATAAATATTTAATTGTTGTTTTAATCTATGTTGACTTGCATTGGTCCAAGTGTGGGTAGCCTTCTAGGTTGTTTTAATCTATGTTGCCTGCCTTGGTCCAAGTGTGGGAAGTCTTCTATGCTTCTAGGGAAGATAATTCCCATTTATTTCTATTTTGACTAGCTCCTTCTTTACAACTATATAAAGGGGTGATTGTCATTCATTGTAAATCAGATTTTGAAGAATATATTATATTGAGAGTTCTTTTGAACCTTTGTGGCATTACTTTAGGATTTATCTTTCAACCTAACTAGTTCTTAGTTCAAGGTAGTAAGATAATTTCTTCTTTGATATCTTTGATTTCTTTTTGGTATTCTTTCGAAGGCGATTAGTTCTAAATACTAATTGTTGTCTTAAGTTACTCACAAAGCGGTCAGGATCCGAATCTACTGTTTTTGATTCGTTATCTCAAGTAAAGGCGTTAGATTTCTTCCTATAAATCTATACGTTGTTACTTGGATCTTGTCAAGACTTTAGAACTTACGTTCTTGGAAATTCATGGATTGTTCCTTCGAATTTCCCATATCTTTTATTTTCTAGTTTTTAGATTCATTTCTATATTTGCTTCCGCACTTCTTATATTTTAATTATAAATTTGGGATCTCCCTAACCTCGTTGTTATCAAGTGGTATCAGAGCGGTTCTATCAAGATTCCGTTCTTGATAATCTTGGGGATTTCTTGAAGAAAAAAAAAAAAAGAGCAAAAAAAAAAAAAATTAAAAAGTACTGTAGCAGTGAACAGTGACGGAAAAAAAAAAAGGTTTAGTGTTTGCTCTTCAAGAAATTTCTTCCATTTATTTGTTTTCTAAAGATTAAGATAGAAAACAAGAAGAGGGGATCCTAGATCTTTAAAGCTAAGAAGCAATCAATTTTTTTTTCTTACGCCTTTGATCTTGTTAAAAAAAAAAAAAAAAGGTCCTTTTTGTTCGAGTCTTGTTTCAACTAAATTCTAATTCTTTCTAGGATTGGTTCTTCATTTTCTTTAGTGCCCCAAAATTCTTTATTTTACTACTAAGGGCTTGATTCTAGTGGGGTTTAATTATAAATTCATAAAGTGTTTTCCCAAAGGTTATTTGAGTGGAAAAAGGCAAGAGTGAGTGAGAACAATTGAGAAAAAAAAAAAAAGCCAAAGTTTGAGTAATAAATAGTTTTTGAGATGACCAATACAGGTGGTAGTGATGATGAAAGGAGGGCTCGTCAAAAGCCGAGATCCGAGGAAGAAATGACTTCACTCTACAAGCTATGCACCAACAATTCGAAAGATGGACCTTGCAATTTCAAGAGATCAAGGATGCCATTCTTGAACAAAATGAGACAATAGCTGAACTTAGGAGGGGAGATCAACATGTTGTACAACCACAAAATAATCCTAGGCCTCAAAATAGAAGAAATATGCCCCATGCCCCCATTGTAAATTAAGAAAACCCTATAGATGATTTTGTTGATGATCTTTATGTAAATCTAGATAGAGTAGGGAGAGATAGGAGGGGACAACGAGGAAGAGTGGAAGATGATAACATTAATAGCATAAAGATGAAGATGCCAACTTTCAAAGGCACAAGAGATCCAGACTTGTACCTTGATTGGGAGCGGAAAGTTGAAGCCATTTTTGATTGTCACAACTATTACGAAGCTAAGAAGGTAAAGCTTGCCGTTGTTGAATTTTCGACTATGCTTCTATTTGGTGGAAAAACTTACAAGGGATAGACAACAAGATGGAGAACCACCCATTGCTACTTGGCTGAGATGAAGAGAGTCATGAAGAAGAGGTTCGTGCCTTCCCACTTTCAAAGAGACCTACAAATGCGTCTTCGAAGATTGGAGCAGGGGAACCATGTTGTTGATGAATACTTCAAAGCTATGGATATGGCTATGATCCAAGCTAATTGTATGGAAGATGAAGAGGCCACTATGGCTAGATTTCTTAATGGTTTAAATAAAGAAATAGCTGATGTAGTAGAGATACAACAATATGTAACTTTAGATGAGTTAGTGGATATGGCTGTAAAACTAGAAAAGCAAATTAAAAGAAAGCAGCAAGCTAGCTCGTGGAGGAGTCGGCCAAACACCAATTCAAAGAAGCCATGGCCGAAACAAGATGTGACTTCTAGGCCTCAAGAAGGCAAGGGGAAGGCCAAAGTAGATGACAAAGAGGGAGGTAAAACTTTTAATCCTAAATTACCAAAACCTTCTAGTTCTATTCAATGTTACAAATGTCATGGAAGAGGCCATATGATGCATGAATGTCCAAATAGAAGAAATATTCTCATGAAAGAAGATGGAGAGTATGAGAGTGAAAAAGTGAGGTAGAAGAAGAAGAGGGAGGTGCGAGTGAAGATGACGTAGAGTTTCCTAATAGTGGTTTTATTGGGGTAGCTAGGAAGATTCTTGATGGAGAAAATGAGAGTAAAAAAAGCGAGAAAGAGGAAGAAGAGGGAGGTGTAAGTGAAGATGATGTAGAACTTCCTTTTAATGATGGTTTGGTTGCAGTAGTTAGGAGGATTATGGCTATCAATTTAGGAGTCAATAGTGAAGAACAAAGGGAAAATATATTCCATACTAGGTGTGGGATAAGGGGGAGAACTTGTTCTATGATTATCGACAGTGGTAGTTGTGCTAATGTAGTGAGTTCACACTTGGTAGATACGTTAGGGCTTGCATACATGAAACACCCTAAGCCCTATAGACTCCAATGGTTGAATGATAGTGGTGAACTGAAAGTCAACAAACAATGCATGATTTCATTCAATGTTAGCAGGTATGAGGATGATACTCTTTGTGATGTTATTCCTATGCAAGCTTGTCATATCTTGCTTGGTCGTCCATGGCAGTTCGATAGAAATACTTTTCATGATGGAAGGAAGAATAGATATTCACTTGAGCTTAATGGCAAGAAGTATACTCTTGCACCTTTAACACCTTCTCAGGTGTTTGAAGATCAAAAGAGATTGAGGGAATCAATGGGAAAACAAAGGGGACAAAAAAAAGGTGAGCTTGAGGGAAAAGAAATGAAAGATGGCCAAGAGAGAGAGAAAGAGGGCAGCAACTTAAGCAAAGAGGTAAAAGAGGGTTTGAGTGAAAAAAAAGAAAGTTTTGGTGAGAGGAAAGAGGCTAAGGAAAAGAAAAAAAAGAGTCTCTATATAAAAGCCAAAGAGTGTTTGAATGCAAGAAAAGAGGGACTGCCCATAATACTACTTACTTACAAAGAAGTCTTAATTAATTCTGAGCTACTAACTTCTTCTTTGCCAAGTAGTGTTTTTTCTCTTTTGCAGGATTTTGATGATATCTTTCCTGAAGATATTCCTAAAGGTCTTCCACCTTTGCATGGAATTGAACACCAAATTGACTTTGTGCGGTACAGATTCCAAATAGGCCTGCTTATAGGAGTAATCCTGAAGAGACAAAGGAGTTGCAAAGGCAGGTTGAGGAGTTGCTTAAAAAGGGGTTTGTGCGAGAGAGCCTGAGTCCTTGCTCAGTTCCTGTTCTATTGGTGCCCAAAAAAGATGGATCCTGGAGGATGTGCGTGGATTGTCGAGCTATCAACAAGATTACGGTAAAGTATCGTCATCCTATTCCTCGTCTTGATGACATGTTGGATCAATTGCATGGGTCCAAATTCTTTTCTAAAATTGATCTAAAAAGTGGTTACCATCAGATTCGAATGAATCCTGGAGATGAATGGAAAACTGCTTTTAAGACCAAATATGGGCTTTATGAGTGGTTAGTTATGCCTTTTGGCTTGACTAATGCACCCAGCACGTTCATGAGATTGATGAATCACGTTTTTAAGGATTTTCATGGAAAGTTTGTGGTGGTTTATTTTGATGATATCTTGATCTTTTCCAAAACTCTAGATGAGCATGTAGAACACCTAAAACAAGTTTTTAAAGTTCTTAGAAAACAACAATTGTTTGCTAATCTCAAAAAGTGTGCCTTTTGTGTGGATCGTGTGGTATTCTTGGGTTTTGTGGTCATTTCTAAGGGAGTTGAGGTTGATGAAGATAAAATCAAGGCAATCAAAGAGTGGCCTAAACCCAAGAGTGTAACTGAGGTTAGAAGTTTTCATGGGCTTGCTAGTTTCTATAGAAGATTTGATATAGATTTTAGCACCATTGCTGCTCCTCTAACTGAAGTTATCAAGAAAGATAAGGTTTTTACATGGGGGAAAGACCAAGATGATGCTTTTAACTTGTTGAAAGAAAAATTATGTTCTGCTCCTCTTTTGCAATTACCTAATTTTTCTAAGTCTTTTGAGGTTGAATGTGATGCTTCTAGAAAAAGGAATAGGTGCTGTTTTGATGCAGATACTTTAGTGAAAAGTTGAGTGGAGCTACATTGAACTACTCAACTTATGACAAAGAGCTATATGCTTTGGTAAAGGCTTTAGCTACATGGCAACATTATTTGTGGCCTAGAGAGTTTGTGGTTAAGACTGATCATGAATCCTTAAGATATTTGAAGAGTCAAGGTAAGCTTAATCGTAGGCATGCAAAATGGGTTGAATTTATTGAAACTTTCCCATATGTGATTGCTTACAAGCAAGGAAAGGAGAATGTAGTTATTGATGCACTGTCAAGAAGGTATGTCTTGGTCTCTACTCTTACTTCTAAGCTGATGGGTTTTGATCAAATCAAGGGCCTTTATGCTAATGATTCTGATTTTGGCAAGTTTTTTGCAGAATGTAAGTTGGGTCCTTATGACAGGTTTAATCTTCAAGATGGATTTCTTTTTAAGGAGAATAAATTGTGTATCCCTAATTGCTCTTTGCGTGAATTGTTTGTTAGGGAAGCACATTGTGGTGGACTCATGGAACACTTTGGAGTGCCCAAAACTTTGGATATACTTGCGAACATTTCTTTTGGCCAGGCATGCGAAAGGATGTTGAGAAAGTGTGCTCTCAATGTCTTGAATGTAAACAAGCCAAATCGAAAGTGTTACCACATGGTCTTTATACTCCTTTACCTGTTCCTACTTCCCCTTGGATTGATATTTCCATGGATTTTGTGTTAGGTTTGCCTAGAACTAAGCATGGTAAGGACATATATTGTGGTGGTAGATAGATTTTCAAAAATGGCTCGCTTTATTCCATGTTTGAAGACTAATGATGCATCACATGTGGCTGATTTGTTTGTAAAAGAAGTGGTTAAATTACATGGTATACCTAAAACTATTATTAGTGATAGGGATGCTAAGTTTTTAAGTCACTTTTGGAGAGTTCTTTGGGGAAAGTTGGGAACTAAACTACTATTTTCTACGTCTTGTCACCCGCAACCGACGGGCAAATGGAAGTAGTTAATAGGACTTTAGGGAATATGTTGAGGGCTGTTCTAAAAGGAAAATTAGCATTTTGGGAAGAACATTTGGCCATGGTAGAGTTTGCCTATAATAGAACTGTCCATTCTTCTAGGTAAGTCTCCTTTTGAAGTTGTTTATGTCTTTAATCCCCTCACCCCCCTTGATTTGCTGCCTTTGCCTACTGATAATATTGTTAATCTTGATGGTAGGAAGAAGGCTGAAATGATGAAGAAGATTCATGAACAAACAAAGCTTGCAATTGAGCGGAAGAATGAGCAGACTGCCTTAAGGAGAAATAAGGGGCGAAAATCTATTATTTTTAAGCCCGGGGATCAAGTATGGGTGCATTTCAGGAAGGAAAGGTTTCCTGCCAAAAGAAGATCCAAACTAGACCCAAGAGGAGATGGTCCATTTGAAGTCCTTGAAAGGATTGGAGACAATGCTTACAAACTTGATCTTCCTAGTGAGTATCAAGTTAGTGCTACTTTCAATGTTTCTGATCTTTCCTTATTTGATGCGAGTTTAAATTCGAGGACGAATTCATCTCAAGAAGAGGGACCGATAGCATCCATGGTAGCTCAAAATTATTGAAGGACGTGGATGAAGATTTGGAAGTTCCAAGAAGACCCATGACAAGATCTCAAACGAGGAAATTGCAAGACAAGCTTAATGGGCTGCAATCAACAATTCAAAAGTGTCTTGTGATGGAAGAAGAGCTCCAGCCCAATTCAGATTTTTTTTCCTCAAGTCTTACACTTATTTGGAGGCCCAAATTAAAGTCCAAAGTGAGATGGAATGAGGCCCAATTCAGCCCCAAAAGAAGAAGTTTCCAGCAGCCCATAATTAGCCCAAATATTAGTTTCTAGAATAAATATTTAATTATTGTTTTAATCTATGTTGACTTGCATTGGTCCAAGTGTGGGTAGTCTTCTAGGTTGTTTTAATCTATGTTGACTGCCTTGGTCCAAGTGTGGGAAGTCTTCTATGCTTCTAGGGAAGATAATTCCCATTTATTTCTATTTTGACTAGCTCCTTCTTTACAACTATATAAAGGGGTGATTGTCATTCATTGTAAATCGATTTTGAAGAATATATTATATTGAGAGTTCTTTTGAACCTTTGTGGCATTACTTTAGGATTTATCTTTCAACCTAACTAGTTCTTAGTTCAAGGTAGTAAGATAATTTCTTCTTTGATATCTTTGATTTCTTTTTGGTATTCTTTCGAAGGCGATTAGTTCTAAATACTAATTGTTGTCTTAAGTTACTCACAAAGCGGTCGGGATCCGAATCTACGTTTTTGATTCGTTATCTCAAGTAAAGGCGTTAGATTTCTTCCTATAAATCTATACGTTGTTACTTGGATCTTGTCAAGACTTTAGAACTTACGTTCTTGGAAATTCGTGGATTGTTCCTTCGAATTTCCCATATCTTTTATTTTCTAGTTTTTAGATTCTTTTCTATATTTGCTTCCGCACTTCTTATATTTTAATTATAAATTTGGGATCTCCTAACCTCGTTGTTATCACTGGTGATAGCCTGACCGCAGGTCTATCTTCGAGAAACACCTGGCACCCTGCAACTGATCAAACAAATCATCAATCCTGGGGAGGGGGTATTTATTCTTGATGGTTACCTTATTCAGCTGCCTATAATCAATGCACATCCGTAGCGACCCATCCTTCTTTCTTACAAACAATATCGGCGCTCCCCAGAGTGATGTGCTGGGCCTAATAAAGCCCTTCTCTAATAAATCCCTCAGCTGCTCCTTCAATTCCTTCAATCGTGAGTGCCATTCGTAAGGAGGAATAGATATAGGAATTTGAGTATCTAGCAGCACATCAATGGTGAACTCTATCTCCCGCTCGGGGGGGAAGACACGGAAGCTCATGCGGGAATACATCTAGAAATTCATTAACCTTTGGGACCGGCGAGGAGTCGGTGCCTCTGCTTCTAAATCATGTACACGAACCAGATGATAAATATAGCCCTTTCTGATCATTTTTCTTGCCTTGAGGTATGAAATAAACTTACCCCTCGACGATGTTGTATTACCTGCCCACTCTATAACTGGTTCCCCTGGAAATTGGAAACGGACTACCTTCTTTTGACAATCAACATTAGCATAACAAGAAGCTAGCTAATCCATACCCATAATAACATCGAACTCAGTCATATCTAACTCTACCAGATCTGCCTTAGTGCAGCGGCCACAGATAATTACCGAACAATCTCTATAAACCTGCCTGGCTATAATAGAATCCCCTACCGGTGTAGCTACCTCAAAAGGCTCTATCGGTTCAGATTCTATCCCAATTTTATTAGCAACAATGGGAGAAATATATGATAAAGTAGAACCGGGATCTATCAGTGCATACACATCTCGAGAGAAGACCGATACACCCGTAATAACATTGGCGACGCCTCCGGTCTGTCGGCCGGCCAAAGCATATATGCGGTTCGAAGGACCACTAGAACCGGGAAACTCCGCCACGACCTCTACCGCGGCTGCCGGTGCCGGCATACCTCGCCCCGCGGCAGGCGCATAGCTGCGAGGATGAAGATGAACCGCACCGACCCAAAGAGGGCCGAGCCGCACCACAATCGCCCCCGCTCGAGGGACAATCTCTCATAAGATGACCACGGTCGCCACAAGTAAAACAAGCACCCATGGCACGATAACACTCCCCGGGGTGGTGTCTCCTACAGTGAGGACATCGAGGTAGAGGTGGCCTCAACTGGCTAGAACCTCTATCCATCTGTGATCCCGAGGCCCTGGAGCTCTGACCTGCTCCTGCATACCCGGTGCTATCTGGTCTCCTGCCCGGCAACTGTGGGGGATATCTGCTCTGCTGCTGCTGAGGCTGCCTGCCTCGAAACTCCCCAGAATACCCAGCGGATCTAGCCCTCTTGGGCTGGCCCCTATCATAATTCTCTATCGGGCTGGCGCCCTCTGTGTCGGTCCTCCATACCCTGGGCGTGTGCCTGTACACGGGCAATCTTAAGAGTTTACAGAGTGGGTAGAAACCTAAGGGAAATTAGAGTATACAGAGTGGGTAGAAACCTAAGGTTTCTACCCACTCTGTATACAAGTGTCCATGGCCCACACATGGGTTGGACCAATTAAATTTGGCCACAAAATGTGTGGGGGCCATCCAAAGCCACACGGCCAAAGGGCCAATAATTCATGATTTGCCAACTTTTCACTAATTCACTTTTAGCCCCAAATTTTCCTAAATGTTCCTTGCCAACAAATTCATGAACAACTTATGTCTTAAAACAAAATCGAAGGTCAAAAGTCTCGACTTCGTACCCCGGAATAGTCTTGTCCCTAACTTATCATAATTTACCCGGATTGTCCCGTTGTACAAAATACAGGATATAACAAGAGGAGATGAAGAAGAAGTATCCCCACTTGTTTCCTATGCCTATAGGCGATCAAAATTCCTAAATTGGTTATGTGGATTGATGAATAAGCTGTGTGTGATAGCTACAAAAGGAACTTCCCCCGAAGTGCTTGTAAGACCCCGTAAGACTAGTTTAACATTCGAGGATGAATGTTCTAAAGGGGGGAAGGATGTTATATCCCGTATTTTGTACATTGGGATAATCCGAGCTAACCATGATAAGTTAAAGACAATACTATTCTGGAATCTGAGGTAGAGACTTTTAACCTCCGATATTGTTTTGAGGCATAAGTTGCTTATGATTTTATCGGCATGGAATATTAAGGAAAATTTGGGGTTAAAAGTTAATTTATGAAAGTTGATATTTCATGAAATAATGGCCAAGTGGCCGTGTGATGTAGGTGGGCCATGGGCCACATGGATGAATTATATATGTAAATGAAGATGACAAATTAATCATTTTTCATCATCTTCACCCTTAGAAGCTTATAGAAGCTTGGAGAAAAAAATGGAGGACCATTCGGCCATGCTAGCCGAATTGGTGCCATAAGAATTGATCAAGAAAAAAAATATTTTCTTCTAGCATTCCAACCAATTGGAAGGCCCTTATTAACGTGGAGTAGTTGTTGGAGCAATTAAACCGTTCGTTGTTGCAATTCACCAACTCTAGCCGAGGGAGAAGTTAAGTGGAAAAGGTAAGATTCAATCCTCCTTTTCATGTGTTATGGATGATTTGTACATGTTGTAGTATGTAGAAATGGATGAAAATCATGAAATCTTGTATGGTGATGTTGAGCCGTGTGTGTTGGGCTTGGCCGTGTATATGTTGTGTTGTGTAGGAGTGAAGAACTAATTTTATTTAGTATGTTTGGGTTGTTGTGTTGTGGGTGTTCTATGATGCAAATGAAAGTTTAATGGTTCAAATTGAAGTTATAGTCGTTTGTGGCTTGTTATAGAAGATAATGGAATTTTAAGATAGTTTCTTGTATCTATGGGAATGATGTTGTCAACGTGTGAATTGTTGGTGTAGTTGATGGATTTGGAAGAAAGAAATGTGTTGTTGTCGCTCTTATTGGGTTTGGAAAGGTTTCGGGTGGAGTAGTACATTGGTTGGGTTGTTTTGAATATTGTGCGGATTGTTTGAAATGTTCTTGAATCTTGTTTGAATGGTTTCGGATTAGTACTTGAATGCGTGAGCATTGATGTTGGCTTGATTGTATGTGGTTGAATTGAATGTAATTGGAATGCCGTTGAACTTTGTAGAAAGGAGTTGTTAATGTTAGAATGCGTTTTGAGTTAATTGTTGATGTTGTCAATATAGTTGTTGGTATTGTTGTTGATGATTTGGCCGAGTTGAATTCTCGGGGCTGTTGAACTTATAGGGAAAATGCTGCCCAAATTTCTGTAGATAAAGTGCTAGCTTGGAATTGAATTCCTAAGTGACTATAACTAATGTTAGTATGCAATGACGTTGTTGTAGGTCTTGGGAAACCCGAGACTTGAGTTTGGATTAGCTTAGGAAGCGGACGAGGTATGTAAAGCTTACTCTTTCTTTCTTTTGGCATGTCTTAGGCGTAAGTAAGATATGACCGGATATGAGCCTTGGGGTAACTCCATTCTTAAATTCCGAGCATGTTTGCGATTCTTATTCACTTCTTGATGTTGGCATTCTTAATATAGTCGAACTATGGTCCTTATGTCTTTTGTATGATTGGATTTCAAATGTTGTATAAGGAGTTTTTGCTCCAAAAGGATTTTTTGTCGTATAACGTCCCTAACTTTCATATATGGTACTTATCTATCGAGTCTGAAATGATGATTTATATGCATATGGTTTCTCACTACTCTGCTCGTGCGAGCTGTTATTACTTCCTTCACTGAGTCCCGGGCCAGGACACGTATTCGTGCAACTCCACTGCATTATTCACCGTGTCCCTCACTAGAGGGCCGGGGCACGTTACATGATATGATGATGATATGGGGATGACGGCCAGGATGGCATATGATGACTTCATTCACCGCGTCCCTCACTAGAGGGCCGGGGCACGTTATATGTACATGTATATGATGATTTTATTTACCGCGTCCCTCACTAGAGGGCCGGGGCACGTTATGCATGCATATGTACATGATGATTATTTACTTATGTTCCAAGTCCCATAATGAATTGGATATGATATTGACATGCATGAGTTACATTTCAAAGGCAAGCCTCATGATTTTCTGTACTCCTTGTTTCAGTATGATCCTGTTTACTGTATTTCACGCTTTACATGCTCAGTACATATTCCGTACTGACCCCCTTTCTTCGGGGGCTGCGTTTCATGCCACGCAGGTGTATAAAGGTGAGTAGAGGATATTAGTAGAAGATGCTCCAGTTGAATTGACGAACTCCATTTCCTTCCGGGGTGCTGCCGAGTTAGAGTACCTATGTTATGGTATCTTGAGTTATGTTAGAGACTTTGTAGACAGAGTCATGTATAGAACATGTCAGTCTTGTAAGCGGCTCTGTAAGCCGATGTGTCATTATGCATAATGTTACAAGTTTCATATGTTTACAGATTTTCCTTGATTTGAGAAAGACGAAAAGTATGTTTTTTTGAAAAGCTTCCTTATGCATTCATGTCATGATTAAAGGGCCCAGTATAATTATGAGTATCACGAGAATCAGCGGGTTCGCTCGGCCCTAAGTAAGGGTCGGGTGCCCATCATGCCCTATCGAAAGTTGGGGTGTGACAGATGGGGTATTTATACCCCTCCTAGGTCGGTTTCACCGACCTTCTCACGTGGGGCCCGCGAAGCCATTTGGCAGCTTAGGGTCTTGCTCTTAAAATGGCCATAACTCTTGATTCCGACATCGTGTGAGGGCCCAAAGCCTATGGTTGGAAATCTCTTTCAATTATCTACAACTTTTATTCTTGGTGTTTTTCCAAATTCCAAACTTATAATGCCGTTTTTGCCCCTCCAAGTCAACTCCTCCAAAAACGTTTCCTTAAACCGTCCTTTTGGAGGGCTTATGTCCATATTTGGCTTATGGGTCCTTCTTAGGACTTGCTCAACTTTCCATGTACTACTTGTATCACATATAATATATCCTTTACAAAATCCCGACATGTGAGCCCCACCTTAACTCATGGTTTCGAGGGCTATCATCGAGTGATCATGTTAACCGATTTACTCCATACACTCTCCAAATGTCATATATATGTTCTTATGCTCAGATAACATAATCTTCATCCATAATCCTTGTGTAACTCTGCTCTCCCCTGAGCTCATATTAAGCCGTCCACAGTCTTGATAACGCGAAATTTTCCAAGGTGTAACATATTATTCATCTTTTCAACTCAAGAAACTTGGAGAAACTTGGAGAAAAAGAGAGAACTATATTCGGCCATGGCTGGCCGAATTTGATGCCTTAAAATTGATCAAAAATAATAATTTTCTCCTAGCATTTCAACCAATTGGAAGGTCCTTATTAACGTGGAGTAGTTGTTGGAGTAATCAAACCATTCATTTTTGCAATTTACAACCCTAGCCAAGTTGAAGAACTAAGTGGAAAAGGTAAGGTTTAATCTTCTTTTACATGTGTTATGGATGGTTTATGCGTGTTGTAGTGTGTAGAAATGGATGAAATTCATGAAATTATGTGTGTTGGTGTGTGGCCGTATAGGGGCTGTTTTTGGTAGGATATGGCGAATTGATTTTACTTAGTATCTTTGGTTGTTGTTGTTGTGGATTCTATGATGATAATGAAGGTTAATGATTCAAGTTGAAGTTGTAAACGTTTGTGGGCTGTTTTAGAAGCTAATGTGATTTTAATGTAGTTTCTTGTATTTATGAGAATGATGTTGTTAACGTGTGGATTGTTGGTGTAGTTCATGAATTTGGAAGGAAGAAATGTGTTGTTGTTGTTCCTATTGAAATTGGAAGGTTTCTGTTACACCTCGGAAAATTTTCCGTTGATGCACAGTAAGTAGGCTAATGAAGAACAAAGTATATGGTGCCTCGATAAGTAAGAAGTAGCATTTGATGACCAGTAAATAAGATTTCAAAGACTTTCGAAGTTAGACGAGAAAGATTGCCAGAGAAGGCAAAGTTTACGATAAGTATCGGAAGGAATCTATGAGTAACGCGTTAATGGTGACTTAAGGAGATTATGAAGGAGATTTATAACGTCCCTTAGATTGGTATTAAGGTGTTAGACAAGTGCCAAGAAGGTTCCACAAGGATTGGAGATCAAACGAGTCGACGAAAGCAAGATCGGAACCACTAGGCATTATACGGCCAGACATACTGGCCGTATAAAAGATACGGACCGTATGTCCAGCCGTAGGTTCAGCCCAGATTGGCATGACTCACTGGACCAAATATACGGTCCAGACATACGGCCCGTGAAAATTATACGGACCGTATGTTGGTCCGAATATTCTGGTCGGGACAGAATGTTGTATTTAATGAGGGTTCAAGTTTATTTCATTTCATTTTCATCTCTCACTCCCCTTCTCTCTAGAACACCCCTCCACATTTCTCCCACAAGATTTCAAGAGAATTAGTGATCAATTTCATCAAACCAAGTGAATCAAGTATAAGAAACCCATTAAAATTCATCCAAAGCAAGAATCCAAGCGAGGGAAAATCTAGGGTTTTGCTCAAGTGAGATAATTGCACCTGAGGTTCAATCCAACGCCCTCTAAGGTAAGTTTTATGATGTTTCCATGTTGTTTAAAGTATTTGGAAGATGAAACACTCGGATTACATAGGAATATAAGAAATGGGTCATGAATGGGTGAATAGTATCACTTTTGAGTAAATGTATGGAACGAGTCATGATTCTTGATGCTTTATGAATATAATCATGTTATAAATGATATTGAGAGTATGGAAATCGACATTATATGTGAAAGGACGTATTGTCGAGTTATGATTAGGAATATGGAAAAATTGAAGTGAATGGTGAATTAAGGTTAATGTAGATGACGAAGGCTATTGTGATGGCATTGTGAATGTTATTGTTGATGTTTGGGAGTTGATATGTGATACGAGAGAAGTAGTATAAATAAAGGAGATGTTGTCCGATTTTCTCTAGAATTAGTTATGAACGCTAATTGTTATCCATCATCTAATACGAGTATTGTCACGACCCAACCCCGTAGGCCGTGACTAGTGCCCGAGCTGGGCCCCCAAACACATTCATTAACCAGAATCGCATACAGATAACTTATACATATACAAATATCAGACGCTGTCTCAAACTGTCGCAAGCACAAATATATATCACAGAAGCCAGCAAGGCTATCGTATGGCGCAACGTCCCAAAATATATACAAACGCAGGCCGACAAGGCTGCCACGGCGAATGGGACCGCCCAAAACATATACCATACGAACACAACCGAATAGAAATATTCACAACCGACATATACGTCTACAGACCTCTAAACAGAACAACAGAATCATATGACGGGACAGGGCCCCGCTGTACCCCAGAATAAACAAATACATATGCAACGGAAGAATATATACCAAACTATAGGCTCCAGAACAAAGGGAGCACTCCAAACGACGAGAATAGGTGTCCTAGGTGGCGGATCACCGAAATGGGCGTACGCCTGCGGGCATGAAACGCAGCCCCCGAAGAAAGGGGGTCAGTACGGAATATGTACTGAGTATGCAAAGCATGAAATACAGTAAACAGAATCATAATTGAAACAGAAGTACAGAAAATAAGTACAATATCCAGAATACCAAAATATTTACTTTTAAAACACAAATCATGCATAGGGCTCAAGGAATATGGTCGCCCGCCCGTCATTGGCGCCATTACACATCATACTCCAGAAGATTTCATATCTCCGAAACTCGACATATTACATATCACATCATAACGCCATGACACATCATACACCAGAATATAAATGGAACCTGGCCCTATAGCAAGGGGGCTCGGCGAACCATAACACATCATACTCCGAAAAATAGCATAGTGCGCACGATACATAACTGGCCCGGGACTCGGACGAAAGATACAACAGGAAGCACGAGCAGAGTCGTGAGTAACCATATGCATAAATATCATCATTACAGACTCAATAAATAAGTAAGTAATCAACACTCGGGGTCGGGTGATAATTGTATTAAGTTCTGTCACAAAGTCGTTGGAACTATACAAAGGAAAGTCGCGGGACCCATGGACGAGCATCAACCCAATCCGAGCCCGCCTATGGAAGACATAGTCATTATACGCTACAGAATCTCCTACGAGTATATCAAGGCGATCCGGTTCTGTCTACGAAAGTTACGGCCCTTTTTCGACGTAGAACTCTTTAGGTACAAAACCTTTTATGCAGCGTTTGAAATCCAATTATACCAAAGACATAGGACCATTTTTCTAACACATTACGAATGCCAACGTTAAAAAGTGAATAAGAATCGTAGACATGCTCGGATCGCAAGAATAGAGTTACCCCGAGGCTCGTAGCATAGCCTACTTACAGCTAAGACATGCCAAAAGAAAGGAAGATTAGGCTATACATACCTCGTCCGCTCTCAAAGCTAATCCAAACCTAAGTCTCGGACTCCCCAAGATCTACAACAACATCATCGATACCAAACATTAGCTATAGGCATTTAGGAATTCAATTCCAAACTAGCACTTAATTCTACAGAAATTTGGGCAGCATTTCCCTTATAAATTCGACACCCCGAGAATTCAACTCGGCCAAATCATCAACAACAATACCAACAACTACCTTTACAACATCAATAATCAATTCAAAACGCATTCTAACGTTAGTAACTCTTTTCTACATAATTCAATAACATTCCATTATATTCAATTAACCACATATAACCAAACTAACACCAATGCTCACACGTTCAATTACTAATCCGAAACCCTTCAAACAATATTCAAGAACACTTTAAACAACCCACACAATATTCAAGACAACCCAACCAACACTCCAATTCACCCGAAAACCACCCCAAACCCGAGAACAACACAACAACACATTCCTCTCTCCCAAATTCATGAATTACACCAACAATCCACACTTTAACAATGTCATTCTCATAAATATAAAAACTACACTACATGATACGATCCTACTTGGCACACCTCACTTCAAGACTTACATCCAAGGCCAAGATATGGAACTTCAAGCTCTACAAGCGGCATGGATGATAAGAATGGCATTGAAGGCCTTTGGAGGCCCATACAAGCCCCACAATGAGGCCTATGATGTGTGGGAGGTGGCTTGGGCGAGGCTTGAAGAAGAAGCTACTAGAAAGGGGACCAAATGCGCAAAGTGGCCAAACGTGCAAATAGGGACATTTCTGCAAATTGGCTACATGTGCAAACTTGAACAAGGTCGGGAGTTGGCTATTTGTGCAAGAAGGCCATGCATGCAAGGTTGATTAGAGGGCCATCTATGCAAGGAGGGCGTGTTTGGCCATTGAAGGCCAATTCTTGAATTAAAGACTACACTAAGAAGACTAGCCAAACAAGGCCCTTACTTCATTAAGGGTAGCATTGTAATTGCCTATTAGTCTTCTTTACTTAACTTGTATATATAGCTTGTCTTTCATTGTAGATTTTAGATTGGATGAATTATGTATTGAATACTCTAAAGAGTGTTAGTTTGTTTAGGGTTAGCTTAGTTAATGGTGGATTCCATTATTGGTCTTGAACCATTTTTCCATTGATTTCATGAAGGGTTGTTCATTTGTGGATTTCAATTGAATTTCCCTTGCCTTGATTTCAAATAGCATAGGTTCTTTGAATTGAATCAAATTGAGAGGGTCTAGGTTTCATATACTTAGGTTTGCTCATAGGTTCATTATTCATTGGGTCTTGCTTTTATCCTCTATTTCTCATCCCCTTTCTTCAATTCTCATCTCCAATTTCTTGTTATCTTTAATTCCGCGTTTTTATGATTGATTTGGTGTTTCCCCCAAATCAATTCGTATCATTTGGTATCAGAGCATAGGCTAAGAGATTGTTCCCACAATTTCTAATCCTAGGTTCAAAATCTGAAAATCAAAAAAAAAAAAATCGAAAATCCCAAAAAAATTCGAAAATCATTTTGTGCTTTGATTTTGTTGTTTTTGAAGTTAGATTTGAGTTTGTTGTGGTGAAAAACATCTAGAAACGAAATTTGAAGTTATTTGGGTAAGAATTGAAGTTTCCACCATTAGAGGTTCATCAAAGCTTGAAGAACTCAAAGTGGGTTTAGTTGATTTTGGTGAAATTGAGCTTTGATTCGTATTGGGCTTTGTTGTCTAAGTGATAAGGAACTTAGATCCAAAAATTGGGGCAAAAACGAGTTGATTTGGACCATATTGGATTTTTGAATGTTCTTCATTGTTCATCTTTGTTCTTGGTGAAGAAGAAGATAAAAAGGAAAGTTAGATCCAAGGAATCCAAGTCAAAAGTTGAAAAGTTGTTTTTCTAGCCAAAAAGGGTAAATACAAGGTTGAGTGGGTCCCAAGAAGTCAGCAAATTCAGAAAATCTAGCACAATTCCCGAGCCAAACTAAAGTTTTCCGAGATCGTGTTATATCAAGTTATACGGACCATATAATTATATACGGTCCGTGAAACTTGGTCGTGGTACAAGAGCGGAAGTTGGAGTTTTTGCGTTACAATTGAACTTAAAATACGGACCAAGTTATACGGACCGTATTTTTTATACGACCCGTGAAACTTGGTCGTGGAATAGTGAAACTTGGACCCAAAAACCAACATTCGCCGTTACAATTTGGTCTTCAATACGGACGTATTATACGACCATACAATATTTTACGATCCGTGAAAGTCCGTGAAATAGGAGTGAAAGAGGATCTTAATTTCGTTCCTTCAATACGGAGTATTTGTGGACGTGTATAATATTATACGGCCCGTGAAAACTTATACGTGAAAGTGATGATAACACATCTTCCACAACAATTCTAAGGTGCTCGTTTTTGATTCAATCTCTTCGATTTCTTTCACTTGTTAATTCATTTCAATTTCAAAAAAATTTCTTGGGATTGTTTGTTTGGTTTTGTGTCCCTAATCCTTTGGTGGGGAGCAAAAAAAAAAAAAAAAAAAAAAAAAAGAGTATAGAAACTTAAAAATTTTAGTTGTTTCAAATTGATACCTTAGATCAATTGGGGCTTCACGGCCGTGTTTTCAAGTTATCACCTACCCGGGCCCGAAATTTTATTTATTTTCCCGATTTTAGCATTTCGTTTTTCTTGTTTCCTTCAACTAGTGTGCATTTAGTACTTTTTCCTACTTGTGTATGCTAGTTCTTGTGTCAACATTTCTTTCGTGCTAATTTCTTTCAAGCTTTTCTTCGTTTTATTTCGTTGAATCTTCTTGGCTCAAGTCCGTTTTGTTTTATCGAGTCGTCCGTCTTTCGATTAACAAGAATCTATTCCTCCACAAAGGTTAGCAATCTTGTGAATTGATTTGGATTAAAAGGGTTCTTGACCAACCTTGGAAGAAGCTTAGGTTGAGAGGTAAGTTTGAGTGCCAATACGAGTGACGTGAGGAGCTTTTGCTACTAATCTTGTTTGCTCGTTTTGTAGGCACACGAAGAGGAGACATAAGGAGAAGGAGAGATAAGGATGTCATCCATAGCTTCCGAGTCTTGTGAAGATGATTTTGAAGGTTATGCCTCTAGCAATGGAGGATATGACTATGAGGTTGACGGAGGCTATGAGGGAGATGACATGGGATATGAGCATCACTATTCTTACAATGAATATGATGGTGATGGTGCTCATAGACCGAATGAAGAATATGGTCAATATGATCATAACTTGTACGAGGGTGAAGAATACTACTCCGAGGACAATCGTGAGGCAACACCTCATGAGGCTTATGAAGAAGAAGGAGTAGATGGGTATGATGAAGAGTCCTATGGTGGATACGAGCATGAAGAGTCTCATCCTACACACCATGGACATGGGGTGGATTGAGGTATGCTCCTTCCTCACTTTCGATATGAACCACTGGTGAGGAATTTGCAAGAATGGGAAGAATGTGGTGATGATGAGCCTATTGGCTATGTGCCTTGTGGTGAATATGCTTGTGAAGATAATGGGATTGCATATAATTCTTATGAGGTTCTTCTAATAGATATTCACATACATCTCCTTGTAAAGCTTCCTATTCAAAGAAAAATGGTATAAGTGTGTGGATTGGACCAAGTAGGAGTAGTCCAAGGAGGAGAAGAGATTATACATTTCCTAATCCTAGAAACACAATGAAATATGATTCTTACCCTAAGCCGGAGATGCCATGTTCTCAATATGGTTATGGTGTGGAGGGTAGGAGGAGAGAAGTGTTGACGGGAGGTGACCAACTTGTTGGTTATGGAAGTTCTTGTGGCAACTACTCAAGTCCGACATCTTATCCTAGTCCCAAGGTTATAACGACTAATCAAGAAAGTCGGATTCAAGAGACGGGAGATATGCCATCCATAGCAAACTCATTGGACATGATCATGAATCAAATATCGAGCTTGACATCGAAAATGAAAGGTATAGGTGGAGAGATGAAAAGTGTGGATGGGAAGTTGAAGGGTATGGATGAACGGATGGAACGCATATGCAAGGTGCAAAAAATAAAGATAGAGAAGTCTAAGACTTGTAAAGCGAAAGAGAAGAGTGAAGCGGAGGGTTCCCTTAACCCTTCTAAAGAAATACTTGACACTTGTCCCAACTCCAATGAAATTGAGAGAGAAAAGATTGAGAGGAGTAAGGGAGTGAAAAGTGACAACTCTAGAGTAGAAAAAAGAGAGGTTGTGAGGAGTGATGTGAGGGAGTTGTCACAACCCCATTCTAACCCTTGTAACTTTTCTTTCTTCTCTAGTTGTTTGAAAAATGGTGCAGGTATTCTTGGAAGCAAACCGAATGTTGAGCCTCAAACTTTGAAAGTTCAAGAGGTAGTTGAGAGCTTCCCGAAAGAGCAAATGGGCTCCCAAGTTGAGAACCATGGTAAAGAAGATACTTTGTGTGCACTTCAAGGTAAAATAGCTAATCTTGACACTCCAATTCTTGTGAATGAGCATGTTGACTTGAGTGTGAGTGATAGCTTAGCCTTATGTGAGCTTAATGAGTCTTTACCTTGTGACGTGCCTAGTGCTATAATGACAATTGACAATGTAGTTGAAATGGATGGTCCAACACTAGTTGATCCTATTGATGACTATCTTGACTCTTCTTTTGAGTTCAAGTTGTGTCCATCTAGTGTTGATCCTCTTGGTTTGCATGTTAGTACATTGTCATATGAGATGTTAGGACACCCACTAGTTGATCCTAGCGATGACCGAATTGATTCTTCTAGCAAGATCAATTTGTGTCCAACTAGTAGTGGTTGCTTGTGTTGATCAATTTGTTTGCTATGAAAATCCACTATTTGAGGAACCTTTTGATGTGCTTAATGACCCTCAATTTAGTGATGATATTGATGTAATTGATCATGTGAATAGTCATGTACCTAGTGGGAAGTTTGGTGATGTTGCAAATGTAGTGTCCTTTGGAAACTACAAGGTATTTAGTAACCCACTATGGGGTGATGATGGGCTTGGTCTTGATGACAAGCATGGGGTGGTTAAAGCTTTTGACACCATCCCCGATGACGAAAAGTTCTTCGAGGGTTTGTGACCCACTTGATGGACTAACGTCGAATTTGGAAAAGGCTTCCGAAAGTGATGAGTGCTCTTTAAAGAAGGGGAGTGAATTACATGAACAAGAGCACACTTCTTGGAAGGACTATGCTAGATCTCCTAACCTAAAGGATGGGAAGATGCTACTTCTAGCTTGGCATAGGTTAGATAACCCTTTCCCTGTGATGGAAACTTTCCCTTAAAAGGATATGACATGATAGTTGGGGAAGGATACTTTGAAAAAGAAGGTGAAACTTGTTTGCAAATTGTCACTTCTTCCATAAGTGTTCCAACTAGCTCGTGACTTGCTTGAACTTGTGCTTGATTCTTGGCTCATAATTAGTCTACGCTTGAGGTCACTTTAGTTGAAGAAGTTGTTTTGTGTGACACCTTTCTTTATTACCTATTTGCTTATGATGATACCCATATTTGTGTTAAGGGTGCATCCTTGATTGAATGTGTGGACGGTAATTGCGGGGTGAATAGTTGTTTCCTTAGCCATGCTTTGTGGATAACTCTTACTCTAGTGCTAATTGTTGTGCATTGGTCTTGTGGGACGACATTTGGAGAGTTTTTATTTGCGAAATGAGGGTCCAATGTGTGGTGTGTTTTCTAGAATCAATATAGCATTGCATGCTTATTGTCTTAGTCCTTCGATTTCCTTATCTTACCCTTGATTTCGTAATCCTTTGAGGGGTCAAGTATCTTGGTGCCCCATTATTTGGATATCCTTCTTCATCCATTGATGATGGATATGTGGTTATACCACAAGTTTGAGCATCCTTGGCATGTTGGACGATTTGCTTACTTTAGGTATAACCCTCATTGGCCTTACGAGGATCTTGCTTGTTTTGTGAAAGGGTTGTTATCTTCTCTTCCATATTTTGCTAGGTTCGGATTCGAGGACGAATCCTTTTGAAGAAGGGGAGGATGATACGATCCTACTTGGCACACCTCATTTCAAGACTTACATCCAAGGCCAAGATATGGAACTTCAAGCTCTACAAGCGGCATGGATGATAAGAATGGCATTGAAGGCCTTTGGAGGCCCATACAAGCCCCACAATGAGGCCTATGATGTGTGGGAGGTGGCTTGGGCGAGGCTTGAAGAAGAAGCTACTAGAAAGGGGACCAAATGCGCAAAGTGGCCAAACGTGCAAATAGGGACATTTCTGCAAATTGGCTACATGTGCAAACTTGAACAAGGTCGGGAGTTGGCTATTTGTGCAAGAAGGCCATGCATGCAAGGTTGATTAGAGGGCCATCTATGCAAGGAGGGGCGTGTTTGGCCATTGAAGGCCAATTCTTGAATTAAAGACTACACTAAGAAGACTAGCCAAACAAGGCCCTTACTTCATTAAGGGTAGCATTGTAATTGCCTATTAGTCTTCTTTACTTAACTTGTATATATAGCTTGTCTTTCATTGGAGATTTTAGATTGGATGAATTATGTATTGAATACTCTAAAGAGTGTTAGTTTGTTTAGGGTTAGCTTAGTTAATGGTGGATTCCATTATTGGTCTTGAACCATTTTTCCATTGATTTCATGAAGGGTTGTTCATTTGTGGATTTCAATTGAATTTCCCTTGCCTTGATTTCAAATAGCATAGGTTCTTTGAATTGAATCAAATTGAGAGGGTCTAGGTTTCATATACTTAGGTTTGCTCATAGGTTCATTATTCATTGGGTCTTGCTTTTATCCTCTATTTCTCATCCCCTTTCTTCAATTCTCATCTCCAATTTCTTGTTATCTTTAATTCCGCGTTTTTATGATTGATTTGGTGTTTCCATTTCTACATACTACAACATACACAAATCATCCATAACATATGGAAAAGAAGATTAAACCTTACCTTTTCCTCTTATCTTCACAACTTGGCTAGGGTTTGCGATTGATAAAACGAATGGTTTGACGACTCCAACAACTATCTCACGTTAAAGAGGACCTTCCAATTGGTTGATTTGCTAGAAGAAAATATTTTTTTCTTGATCAATTTTTGGACCTTAATTTTTGCAACTATGGCCGAATGGCCTTTGTTTTTCTTTCTCCAAGTTTCTTGATTTTTCTAAGTGTTGAGGATGATGAATATGATGACTTAGTCATCTTTTGTTTACATATATTCGCCATCCATGTGGCCCTTGGCCCACACCATGGTGGCCGGCCACTTGGCCCCTTTTTTTTTTTTTTTTTCCTTTTTCATGAAATAATTACTTTCCAAAATTAACTTTTAACCCCAAATTTCCTTAATATCCCATACCACAAAATCATAAGCAATCTATGTCTTAAAACAAGAGTGTGGTTAAAAGTCTCGACTTCGTATCCCGGAATAGTCTTGTCCCTAACTTATCGTAGTTAACTCGGATTGTCCCGATGTACAAAATACGGGATATAACATCCTCCCTCCCTTTAGAACATTCGTCCTCGAATGTTAAACTAACCCTACGGGGTCTTATAAACACTTCGGGGGAGTTTCTTTCATAGCTATCACATACAATTCATTCATTCATCAACATAACCAATTAAGGAATTTAGATTACCTGTAGGCATCGGAAATAAGTGGGGATACTTCTTCTTCATCTCTTCCTCGCCCTTCCCAGGTCATCTCCTCCCTGTTGTTGTTCCGCCACAACACCTTAACGGAAGCCACCTCTTTATTACGCAGTTTTCTCACCTGACGATCCGGTATGGCTATAGGCTGCTCCTCGTAGGATAATTCCTCTGTCACCTGGATATCCTCTACGGGAGATATTCTGGAAGGGTCACCAATGCATTTACGAAGCATAGACACGTGGAATATCGGATGACCGCTCCCAACTCGGCTGGTAGATCTAATTCATGTGCAACCTTGCCTATCTTACGAACAACCTGATAAGGCCCAATATATCTCGGACTGAGCTTTCCCTTTTTGCCGAATCTCATAACACCCTTCATGGGTGATGTCACACCCTAATTTCCGATAGGGCATGATGGGCACCCGACCCTTACTTAGGGCCGAGCGAACCCGCTGACTCTCGTTATACTCATAATCATGCTGGGCCCTTAACTCATAACATGAATGCATCATGAAAGCTTTCAAAGAAACATACTTTTCATCTTTCTCAAATCAAGTGAAATCTGTAAACATATGAAATCTGTAATATAATGCATATTGATACATCGCTTACATGTAGCCGCTTACAAAACCGACATATCATATACATGACTCGTTCGCAAAGTCTCTAACATGGAACATGATGCCACAACATAAATACTTCCGACTCTGGGCAAAGACTGAGGGAAGTGGAGCTCGCCAATCCAGCTGGAACATCTTCTACTCATCTGTGTACACCTGCGTGGCATGAAACGCAGCCCCCGAAGAAAGGGGGTCAGTACGGAATATGTACTGAGTATGTAAAGCATGAAATACAATAAACAGAATCATACTGACATAAGGAGTATAGAAAATCCGTACAGTAACCAGAAAACTGTAAGGCTTGCCTCTGAAACTTAACTCATGTACATATGCATATATATAGCGTGTCCCGGCCCTCTAGTGAGGGACTCGGTAAGTAAAATCATCATATACATGTACATATAGCGTGTCTCGGCCCTCTAGTGAGGGACTCGGTTAGTAAAATCATGTCATCATATATATATATGTATACATAGCGTGTCCCGGCCCTCTAGTGAGGGACTCGGTGAATAGAATCATCATATGCCATCCTGGCCGCCATCCCCATATCATCACATCATCATATACATATATATAGCGTGTCCCGCCCTCTAGTGAGGGACTCGGTGAACAATGCAGGAATGTGCACAAATGCGTGTCCCGGCCCGGGACTCAGTGAAAGACATATTGAGCTTTGCACGAGCAGAGTAGTGAGAAACCATATGCACATAAATCATCATTACAGACTCAATGGATAAGTAAGTAGTCGGCGCTCGAGAGTTAAAACGGACATCATGTTAAGTTCTTTCAAAAGAGCCGTTAGGACTGTACAAAGGTAAATCTCGGGCCCACGGATATACATCAAACCAATACGAGCCCGCACATGAAGGTTAAAGTCATCATACGTTATAAAATCATTTACGGACATATCAAAGCAATCCGGTTCTGTCTATGAAAGTTACGGACATTTTTAGACATAGGACCCTTTAGGAACAAAACCGTTTATACAACATTTTAAATCCAATCATATCAAAGACATAAAGACCATAGCTTGACCATATTAAGGATGCCAACATTAAGGAGCAAATATGAATCATAAACATGCTCGAAACTTAAGAATGGAGTTACCCCAAGGCACAAATCATGTCATATCTTACTTCCGTCTAAGACATGCCAAAAGAAGGAAAGAGTAAGCTTTACATACCTCGTCCGCTTCCTAAGCTAATCCAACCTAAGTCTCGGGCTTCTCACGATCTACAACAACATCGTTAGACACCAAACATTAGTCATAAGCACTTAGGAATCAAATTTCCAAGCCATCACTTTATTTACAGAAATTTGGGCAGCATTTCCCCTATAAGTTCAACAACCCCGAGAATTCAACTCGGCCAATATTATCAACAACAATACCAACAACCATTCCAACAACATCAATAATGAATTCAAAACGCATTCTAACATTAGTAACTCTTTTCTATACAATTCGACGATTATTTCATTTTCATTCAAATCAACCGCATACGATCAAACCAACATCAATACTCACACGTTCAAGTACTAATCCAAACCATTTAAACAAGATTCAAGAATGTTTCAAACAATCCGCACAATATTCAAAACAACCCATCCAATAAACCATGCAACCCGAAACCTCCCAAGTTCAAGAAAACAATAACAACACATTTCTTTCTTTCAAATTCATCAACTACATCGACAATCCACACTTTAGCAACATTATCTTCATAAATACAAGAAACTATATTTAATTCACATTAGCTTCCAAAACAGCCCACACATGATTTTATCTTCAACTTAATTCATTAAACCTTTATTTACATCATAGAATCCACAACACAACAACCAAAAATACTAAATAAAATTTAGTTCATTCCTTTTCACAAAACATCCCATACTCACGCTCAACATCAACATACAAAGTTTCATGAATTTCATCCATTTCTACACACTATTCCCTCTCGTTCTAATCCGTTAAAACTCCGAATAAACTTGTTAACAATGAAAAGGAACCTTAATCTTACCTTAAGTGTGCAGCCACCATGTCCACTCTCTTCTTGGTTGATTTTTAGCTCAAATTGAAGGCAACGCGACGTACGACACTTTTCTCTTCATGGGCTTCGAATTCGGGCGCGGATTTTGGTCAAAATTAGTTTTTCTCTCTAGGCTCTCCTCTCTCTTTTTCTCCAAAATTTTCTGGGTGTTTTGGTATGAAAAATGAGGAGAAAAGGATGATATTTCATTTAAAAAGGTGTGGGTAATGGGCCTGACCCAGTTGGGCTCGGGTTGGGCCTGGCACACTGGCCTTTCTGTCTTAAAACGTCTATATCTCCTTATCCCGATGTCACCTATGAACCCACGACATATGGTTGAAAAGATATTTCAATTATCTAAAACTTTCATTCTGGGAGTTTTCCCAAATTCCAAACTCATAATACTGTTTTGGCCCCTCGAAGTCAGATCACACGAAGACGTTTTCTTAAATCGCCCTTTTGGAGGGCTTACACTCATTTTTAGCTTATGGGTCCTTCTTAGGACTTGCTCAACTTCACATGTACCACCCATATATCTCTTCATATGTCCTTTATAAAATCCCAACATGTGGGTCCCACTTAACACACGGCCACTTTGGCCTTTTCATGAAATTTTTATTTCAACTTCTAGCCCCTAATTTCCCTTAATATTCCATACCAATAAAATTCATAAGCAACTTGTGCATTAAAATAAAATCGGAGGTCAAAAGTCTCAACCTTGTATCCCGAACTAGTCTTGTCCTTAACTTATCATGGTTAGCTCGGATTATTCCAACGTACAAAATACGGGATATAACAGGTGACACTTTCAGGAATACCCAATCACCAACCTGAAACTCTAAGTGCCGACGGCGATTATCTGCATATGATTTTTGTCGACTCTGGGCTGCTAATAACCGCTCCCGAATGAGTTTCACTTTATCAACTGCTTGCTGGATCATATCTGGGCCAATTAATTTAGTTTCGCCAACATCGAACCAGCCAATTGGTGACCTGCATTTCCTGCCATACAGAGCCTCATACGGTGCCATCTGGATGCTAGAGTGGTAGCTGTTATTATAAGCAAACTCAACCAGTGGCAAATGATCGTCCCAGCTACCTCTGAAATCAATAACACAGGCCCGCAACATATCTTCTAGCCGTCCGAATCGTATGCTCGCCCGTCCGTCGACCGAGGATGAAATGTTGTACTATGACTCACCCGGGTCCCCAATCCTTCCCGAAACGATCTCCGTAAGTTAGCCGAACGGGCATATCCGTCGAGATAATAGATACGGGAACTCCGCGAAGTCTTACTATCTCCTTAATATATAACCCGGCATAGTCCTCACCGAATAGGTAGTCCCGATCGAAAGAAAATGGGCTGATTTTGTCACCTATCAACGATAACCCATATGGAGTCATACTTTCGGAGTGCGAGGTAAGCCCGTAATGAAGTCCATATTAATTATTTTCCATTTCTAAGTCGGAATCTCCATCTCCCGTAACAATCCACCGGCTTCGATGTTCGATTTTAACCTTGCCGACAATTTGGGCACCGAGCAACGAACTCGCTATGTCCCCTCTTCATACCATCCCACCAAAGTAAGCATCCGAGGTCATGATACATTTTTTGTCGACCCCGGATGTACGTAACAACGGCATAACGTGCCTCGCCCATAACCTCGTCGCCGCAGCCCCCCCGCAACCTCGTGCACACATAATGCCCTGTAGTAGTACTACCGTCAAAGTGTAATCTCGAACGGGGTCTTTTTTCCTTTTCTAGGGCTGTATCTCCAGACCGTGCCGGTAATGGTCCCTCATACTGCCGTCATCTTACCTCTTCCATAATAGAGGATTCAGCAATTTCTCGAATAGAAACCCCACAATCTCCAGAATCGGCCAGGCGGACTCCAAGATTAGCCAGCTGATGAATCTCACGAACCATTTCCTTCTTCTCTAATGACACGTCCGTCAAACTACCCATAGACTTACGGCTGAGTGCATCTGCTACAACATTGGCTTTTCCCGGATGATATAAGATATCGACATCATAGTCTTTCAAAACTCTAACCACCTCCTCTCGCCGCAAATTCAGCCTCCTTCGCTTAAAGATATACCGAGGCTCATGTGATCTGTATAAATATCAACATGAACGCCATATAGATGGTGTCTCCATATTTTCAAAGCATGAATTACCGCGGCTAGCTCCAGATCGTGTGTGGGATAATTTCTTTCGTGCTTTCTGAGCTGCCGGGAGGCATAGGCTATAACTCTATCATGCTGCATTAATACACACCCTAATCCAACACCAGAGGCATCACAATAAATCACATAGCCATCCGGTCCCTCAGGAAGAGTCAGAACTGGAGCTGTAGTCAACTTCTCTTTCAAAGAATCGGAAGCTTCGTTCGCAAGCACGTCCATCGGAACTTAGCCGCCTTTCCGAGTTAGCCTCGTTAAAAGGCGCTGAAATCGAAGCAAACTTCTCCACAAATCTCCCGTAATATCCCCGCTAGTCCCGTAAAACTACGTACCTCCGTAGGTGTCGTAGGTCTAGGCCAACCTTTACTTACGCCTTAATCTTCTCGGGTATCCACCCTGATGCCACGTCTCCAATAATATGCCCCAAGAACGCTACCGAAGTCAATCAGAATTCACATTTAGAGAATTTAGCATACAATTTCTGGTGCTGGAGCACCCCAAGTACCGCTCTCAGATGATCTGCATGCTCCTCTTCTGATCGTGAATTGTTATATCCCGTATTTTGTTCATTGGGACAATCCGGTTTAACTACGATAAGTTAGGGACAAGACCATTCCGGGGTACAGAGTCGGGACTTTTGACCTTCGATTTCATTTTGAGACACAAGTTGTTCATGAATTTGTTGGCATGGAACATTTAGGAAAATTTGGGACCAAAAGTGGAATATTTGGAAGTTGGAAATTCATGAAAATTGGCCATGTTACCATTTGGGAATGGTCCCCACACATTTTGTGGCCAAATTAAATTGGTCCAACACATGTGTGGGCCAAGGTACACTTGTATAATTCATATAAGGCTCCAAAGATGACCAAGTTAATCATTCTCATCGCCTTCCAACACTTAGAAGTTTCATGAACCTTGAAGAACATCAACAACACTCTCACGACCAAGAAAGAAAAAAATTGAAGATCAATTTGAGCTATCACAAAAACATTTCCTTCATGCAAATCCACTGATTGGAGGTCCCTAAGTAGCGTGGAAGTGTTGTTTGGGTCATCAAACCATCCGTTTTGTAAATCGCAAACCCTAGCCTAGTTGTGAAGTTGAAGAAGAAAGGTAAGAATTAATCTTGTTTTATGTGTTATGAATGGTGTATGCATGTTGTAGTATGCTAAAATGGATGAAAATCATGAAATATGGTATGTTGGAAGTGAGCCGTGTGCATGGTGTGTTAGCCGTGTGACGTGCGTGTCGAAGTCAAGTGATGAGTTAAGTTCTATGTAGCATGTTTAATTGTTGTAGGGTGAAGAAATGAATGAGAATCATCAATATGTATATGTGTAGTGTTGGTCCAATATAGTCATATTATACGACAAGAATGGATTAATTCTATTTAGTATGTCGATTGTTGTCGTTATGAATTCTATGTTGGAAATGAGAGTTTAATGACTGAAGATTGATGTTGTAATTGTATGGGCTGATTTGAAGGTTATGGTGCATTTGATGTAATTTTTATATTTATGAGAATGACATTGTTAGAGGGTGGATTGTTGGTGCAAATCATGATTTGAAAGTGAGGAATGGGCTATGGTTGTGTTCTCGAGTTTGGGGCAGAATTCGGGTAAGTTGGGATGTTGTTTGGGATGTTTGAAATGTTGTATGAATTGTTTAAAATGTCTTTGAATATTGTTGGTATGGGTTCGGGTTAGTATTGGAATGTATGAGCGTTGACGTTGGCTTGAATTTAAGCAGTTGAATTGAATATTATGAATGTTGTTGAATGATGTAAAAGAGGGTTACTAATGTTATATTGCTTTTCGGATTGATTATTGGTGTTGCTAGTTTGGTTGTTGGTGTTGTTGTTGTTGATTTGGCCGAGTTAAATTCTCGGGGTTGGTCTATTTACGGTGGGAAATGTCTTCAAATTTCCGTAGAATTATGTGTTAGTTTGGAAGTGAACTCTTAAACACTTATAGTTGACATTGGCATTTATTGATGTTATGTAGACCTCGGGGAGTCCGGAATATAGGTTGGAGTTTGGATTAGCGTGGAGAGCGCATACGAGGTATGTAAAGCTTATCCTTCTTTCCTTTTGGATGTCTGAGACGCTTAGTAAGTTATGACGTATTATAGGCTTCTGGGGAAATTCCTATTCGAAAAATCCGAGCATGCTTACGACGTTTATTTTTGCTTCTTGATATTGGCATCCTTATGGTTAAGCTATGGTTTATATGTCTTTGTATGATTTTCATGGGCGGCCCGACTTGAGTCGACACCCCTCGTGGGCCCCACGACTTTCATATGTACTTCTGACGATTTTTGAAAGGATATGATATGACCATTATTCCGATTTCAAGTACGATCAGTTTACTTATCTTTTGAGTTTGTAATAATGATTCGTATACTTATGATTTTGATACGTGACTATGGTTTCTGAAGCTCGGTTTGATATGTTCCCGAGTGATGTTCGGAAGAAAGCCGACGTTGACTACTATTTTGGCTTATAAATAACGATCGCTTTGATTATTCTATTGGGTCTTTGTAAGTGTTTTGCATTGCATATGAATTTGCGATTACACGTACGTGCATTTTGTTATTACCTCTTTGATAGGTCTCGAATGAGTATGTGTGATATTGACATTTAGCCGGGTATTTAGCTTGAAATGTGTATATGTGATATTGACCGGGGTATTTGAGCCGCGGTATGTGTATATGTGATATTGCCTCACTACTGGGTATTTGTGCACGGTATGTGTATATGTGACATTGGACGTCGGGTATTTGATGTGGTATGTGTTTGATATGACGGGTGGGGCGACCATATTTTGATTCGTGCATAATTGTATTTTGACAATAAACATTTTGGTAGTTTGGATGATGCACTTACTTTACCGGCACTTTCGTTCAATTATGACTCGGATTTCTTCTCGTATTTTCCGCTTTGCATCCTCGCACATATTCCGTCCGACCCCTTTCTTCGAAGTCGCGTTTCATGCCCGTGATACGGACGTACAATTCGGTGGTCCGCCAGTCTAGGACACCTATTCTGCTGTTGGAGAGCTCCCTTTTACTCCGGAGCCTACATTTTGGTATATAGATTCTTCCGTGGTATATGTATTTGTTACCTAGGGGTATGGCGGGGCCCTGTCCCGTCATATGATTCTGTGGTTCCGTTAGAGGTCTGTAGACATGTATGTGGGTTGTGCCTACTTCTGTACAGGTGTGTTTGTGTGTTATATGTTCTGGGCGATCCCATTCACCGTCGTGCGTACTTGTCGGCTTGCATTTGTATATGTTTTGGTGCTCGCGCCTAGGATAGCCTTGTCGGCTTCCGATATATATATGGTTGTGTTTGAGATATACCGAGAGACGGTTGGATATAATACGAGACAGCGTTTGATATTTGTGTCCGTATAAACTATACGTGTGTGATTCGGATTTGATGGTGTCCGGGTGCCCAACTCGGGCGCTAGTCACGGCTGCGGGTTGGGTCGTGACATGAATAAACCGAATATCATCAATAAATACAATCACGATATATATGTTTAGGAACGGCTTGAATACCGATTCATCGGATCCATAAACACGACTAGAGCATTGGTCGACCAAAAGACATCACTCCACGAATTCATAATGCCCACACGGGTCGTGACCGAATCTTGTTTTCGAATATACGCCTCTCGTACCCGCACTCGGGTGATAACCAGACCGAGTCATCTTCTTAGAAACACCTAGCATCTTTCTTTAATCTGGTCAAACAAATCATCAATCACGGGGAGGGGATAGTTATTCTTTATGGTTACCTTATTGATACTGCCTATAATCAATACACATGCGTGACCCATCTTTCTCTCTCACGAACAATGCCGGCGCTCCCAAAGGTGATGTGCGGGCAAAAAAACCCTTCTCTAATAAATCCTTCACTAACGCTCCTTGATTTTCAATTTATCTTTGCCATTACGTACGGAGGAATAGATATTTGGTAACCAGCGACACATCTATAGTAAACTCTATCTCCCGCTCGGGATTTAGACACATCTCATCAGCGGGAATACATACTCGAAATTCATTAACCATATTGACTAAAGAGTCGGTGCCTCGCCTTTAAATCATGTACACGAACTCGATGATAAATATAATCTCCTTTTTATTCATCTTCACTTCCAATATCGAGGTATGAAATAAACTTACCTCTGCGACGTCTTCGTATTCTCCACTCTATAGCCCCTGTTCTCACCCGGGAATCGGAAGTGAACTACCTTTTTCTGACAATCAACGTTAACATAACAAGAAGCTAGCCAATCCATACCCATAATAACATCGAACTCAGTCATCTTCTAGCTCTATTAGATCTGCTAGTGCAACGGCCACGATAATTCCCGAACAATCTCTCATAAACCCTTTGCTCTATAACGTAGTCACCCTCTTAGGGGTGCTTTTACCTCGAATGGTTTATCGGTTGTCTTTATCCCAATTCTACTAGCATATCACGGGGGGAAATATACAATAAAGTAGAAATCTATCAATGCATATACATCTTGTGAAGATTAATAATATACACCGTAACCACGTTAGGCGACGCCTCCCATGTATGTCCCGTTGGTCCGCAAGGCATATATGCGGTATCGAAGGACGCGCTAGCCATGTACGGGATATCGCTCCACCACGACCTCTATATACCGCGGTTACTAGCCGGGGTGTTGGCAAAATATTCCCACGCCTACGGCGCGCGCATAATTCCGAAGAAGACGATGAACCGGTCTTTCCGGTCAGGTCCTAATCGCCACCGGACTACTGCCGGACAATCTCTTAGATGGCCCGCACCCGCCACAAGACTTTAAGCAAGCACCCGTGGCGCGATAACACTCTCGTGGTGATGTCTCCCACGGTGAGAACACCGAGGTATAGGTGGCCTCGATCCACCGAATTCCTCTCCGTCCACCCGTGGAACTCCGAACTCCGAGAAATACGATCCGCCCTCCCGAATGCAAATGTACCGTCGGTCTCCCGCCCCATGACCTTTGTCATATAATTTGGGCCGGGAGGGATATCTTAGCCAAGTTTCGAGGCCGGCCTCCCGAGACTCTCCCGAGTAACCGCCTGATCTAGCCTTCTTGGCCGGCCCCCGTCATAATCTCCGTTTCTTTCGACGCCCTCTATGTCGATCCTCCATACCTCTAGATATGACTACATTCCCATCCGTGCAATGTCCATCAATGGCCGGGCAGCCATCACCTTGATACATGTGCCTATCGACTCAAGTAACGATCCTTTCAGCCCCATCACATATCGATGCATCCCCGTTCTACCGTCTTTCACAAGGCGCATACTCCGGCCGGAGTCAAACTCCAAACTCGTACTCTCGAACTACCCACGCCACTCCGCCTCGTACGCAATTACTATCAACTGTTATCGGCTCGCCTCATCTCCTGAGGTAGAAAGTGGCCAAGAAAGGCTTGCGTATGTCACGACCCGAACTACGGCCGCGACGGGTATCCGGGCTAACCACCGAACACCTCTCGGCTTTACTCGTTTTCTCGCTATCATCCATACTATATGCTCATAATCATGTAAAACGGCATTTTCATCAAGTACATTTGCCTTTATAAACATAGGTTGCTTCGCTATCAAAATAATAATATACATGTACATACACAAAAAGCCATGGGACCATACTACCCACATTGCGTATCTACGAGCCTCACCGGGGACACTAGACATATAGACGGGGACAGACCCCGCCGTGTCCGAATCACATGTACACAAATGATGTCTCGAGTAGCACCGAATAAAGGAGGGCTCCGCAACTCCGCCGATAGCTGTTCTTGTCGGCACCGTCTCCCTGTCTACCCGGGCATGAACACGGCGTCCAAAGAAGGACGTCGATTCGAATATTGTACCGAGTATGTAAGCATGAGCAGGAATGATGGAGAAACATAACGGTAATATATGAAGTAACACAGGATGGGAGTCATTAACATTTCCTTCATAGTACTTACCTGCTTTCCATAGGGGCGTTCCGTGTTCTATTTCGTACTCGTATACATACATTCATATCCTTTACTTATTTACCTTTCATATCTATTATCTCGTCATACTCATGCCCGTATCACGTGCTTTGCATATACATAGCCTTTACTCGGCACTTACATGATAGTAGTATATTCGTACTCTAATCATCGTCATATGTATAGCATAATCGTACTCGTAACGATATCATATACTTATCTCATTCGTACTCGCATGAATGTGATGCATATGGTATAATCATACGTAACACATTCATACTCATATAGATATCATACGTGAAGCATAGTCGTGCTCATACAAGCATCATGCATATAACATAGTCGTGTTCGTAACGATATCATACATGTAGCATACTCGTATTCATATGGGTTGGCATCATTCGTACTCGGCCGAATCGGGCTCGATAGGATCGCTAGCATACGTACTCGGCCCTCTGGCTCGATGGCAACATCGGTATAGCGTACTCGGCCCTCATGGGCTCGATGGGACCATTGGCATACGTACTCGGCCCTCTTGGGCTCGATTCCTTAATAATGTCCGTACTCGCCCTTTCGGGCTCGTACATACATATATACATATACATCACATAGGGGTATCATGACCTTAACATATCATAGTCATCATCTATGCATTCATAATACACATACATATACTTATCATAATGTCGCATCTATTTACACACATTTGATCATTATCCTTATTCGGCCTCGTAGCTCGACAAGATATCGTATTCGGCCACGAGGGCTCGACCACATCACGTATATCTCTATCGTACATGCCTCATAGGCTCATTACATCATACCTATCATAACATGCTCATCACAATATGCTTTCGATATGCTTATCGTAACTCATCATAGTATGCTTGACGTCATATACTTATTACAATACATGCATAGAGGCTCTTAGCTAATCATACTACTATCGGGGTGACGTAAGGTCGTGGGCCCCGATGTCGTTATGAGCATTCACAAGTATTCGCCCTCACCTTGAAGGAACAAACATATATGAGTGTACGTAATGATCAATATCATTAGATCACATATATATCTAGCATCATTAGCTTCAGAGCATCATATCATAGGCTATAGCATTTCTAGACTTTAGCTTACTATCATAATCATCGTATTCATCTCGTATGTCTTATCTCGTATGCTATTCATGACGAGGATCTTTACTTTCTTAGAGATAGGAACATTCATAGAGAAAGAGGAATTACATGCCATGGGACTCATACCTTATGAAGAAAAGGATTAGCCTCACATACCTTTGTCGCACTATTCTATGCTTGTACGACTCCTTCCAATAATAGCGTTTAAACCTTCATTAATATCATAACAATGGCCATTAGTCATTCACATTATACATTTTATCTAGGTTTCTCAATTTGCTTCTAATTCACCCATATTCATGGCCATAATACCCAACTTCGTCCATTCGTCTAAAGTGTCTAGTTCATGTTCTTAATACCATTTATAACACATTTATATCACAACCCAACAACATTTATGATTCAATTCCAACTATGTCTCAAAACGTCACTATTCATCATTCATAACCCATTTTGCTATTCTCTTTTAATGACCAAGTATTTCAACTCCCAAATACCTTAAACAACATATAAATATCATGAATCTTACCTTAGATGTTTTAGGAACAAGCTTTGGTTGCTAATACCCTCTTTGAGCAAAACCTAGTTTTTTCTCCATTTGGATTTCTTGACTTGGATGATCTTTGATGATTTCCTTTACCCTTGATTCACTTATTTAATGTTGTTGATCCTCAAATATCCTTAAAAACTTGTGTAATAAATGTAGAGAGAGAAGTGGTGTAGTGTAGAAATGAAATAAAATAAGTCTTGGTCCTCATATTTAATGAATTGGAAATACGTACTAAGGTGAACGGTGGTCGTCCATGGAGGTTTACGGTCCGTATTCCACTTTACGGACCGTCCCTCGTGGTCGTCTTTAACCTTGCGAGAACCGAAACTTTGGCAAAAGATGCATGGTGATTTACGACCATGGTTTACGGGCCGTATTTCACTTTACGGTCCGTCCACCGGGTCGTATTTAACCGTTTTCTCCACCGGCGTAAAGTTGAAACCTTTGCATGCCATTTTACGACACAGCTATTTACGGACCGTATTCCACTTTACGGTCCGTATTTGGACTTCACGACTACTGGGCACTTTTGCCAACTTTCAACTTTTCACATTTCTAGACTTTTTATTCTATTCATTCCCATCCATTTACATACATTGCCCATGAAACATTATACACTCGCACTCCTCGCTCTCATCACTAGTTCGTCCACTTGCGTGCGTACCAACGGGAAATTTTTTCCGAGGTGTAACACTGTAAACACGTCCCATACTGCTGGAGGAGCACCCTCGCCCCTAGACAGCTCCTAAGACTCATACCAATTTGCCGCTACATCATGCAACCGATATGACGCCAACTCGATGACCTGCCTCCCGCAAGCCTTATCGAGCCGCAACGACGCCTGTGATCGCCGAATAAACTCCCGGGGATCCTCCGCCGGCTTTGACCCGAAAAACTCCGGGGGGACCACAAGTCGTGAAATCACGGCCCTTCCGACCGCGCGCTTCTCGTCCGCATGATCACCTTCCGATCCATGCCCGCGAACTCGCCCCGCCACCAATCTAGTCAATAACTGGACCGCCTCTCGCACGGGCCCTATCCTCCGCCCCTCGGCCGGGCGAGCCGGAGGCTCGGCACTCGAACCCCGGAGCTGCGTGGAGCCGCCCCCGACTCCGCACCGCCGGCCGGCCCAAGTCCCTCCGATAGTGGCGTGCAGCGAACCGGCCGTTCTGGGGCACAACCTAGCAATGTGCCAAGCCACGGCCCCGGTAACTCTCCGGCCCCGCTAGTCCCTCCGTCGTAGACTTGCCCTCTCGCGCCCGTTGCCTTGTCGAGGCATCGCTGAAAATATAACAACAGAAGAGTCATCCCGATAATATAGCTCTATCGCACGATCTAGGATTTAGAAGTGAAAGATAACATCCTAAACGTCCCGTAGCCTCCGTTTATAGCGATGTGGTGCACAACAACACCGATAAACAAGACTCTACTAGACACGGCTCGTAGACATTCCGAGGACGGAACCGCTCGATACCACTTTTGACACGACCCAACCCCGTAGGCTGGGACTAGTGCCCGAGCCGGGCACCCAAACACATTCATTAACCGTAATCGCATACAAGATAACTTATACATATACAAGTATCGGTACGTCGTCTCAAATGCCGCAAGCACAAATATATATCACGAAGTTTTCGAAGAAGGTTATCGTATGGCGCAACGTCCCAAAATATATACAAACGCAAAGCCGACAAGGTCGCCGGCGTAACGGGACCGCCCAAAACATATACCATACGAACACAACCTAACCGAGAAATATTCACAACCCACATATACGTCTACGACCTCTCTAAACAACGAGAATCATATGACGGGACAAGGCCCCGCCGTACCCCCGAATAAACAAATACATATGCAACGGAAGAATATATACCAAAATATAGGCTCCGAACAAAGGGAGCACTCCAAACAAAGTGAATAGGTGTCTTAGGGTGGCGGATCACCAAAACGGGCGTCTCGTACTGCATTACGAAACGCATTTCGAAGAAAGCGGGGTCGACATTTAAATATGTACCGAGTATGCAAAGCATGAAATACGAAGCAGAATCATAATTGAAAGCAGTACGAATTAAAAATAAGTACAATATCCGTAATACCAAAATATTTACTTTTAAAACATAAATCATGCATAGGGCTCAAGGAATATGGTCGCTTCCGTCATTGGCGCCATAACACATCATACTCGAGAAGATTTCATATCTCCGAAAACCCGACATATCACATATCACATCATAACGCCACGACATCATACACGAATATAAATGGAACCCGCCTATAAAGGGGCTCGGCGAAACATAACACATCATACTCCGAAAAATAACATAGTGCGCACGATACATAACCGGCCAGGGACTCGGCGAAAGATACAACAGGAAGCACGAGTAGAGTCGTGAGTAACCATATGCATAAAAATCATCATTACAGACTCAATAAATAAGTAAGTAATCAACACTCGGGGTCGGGTGATAATTGTATTAAGTTCTGTCACAAAGTCGTTGGAACTATACAAAGGAAAGTTGCGGGATCCACGGACGAGCATCAACCCAATCCGAGCCCGCCTATGGAAGACATAGTCATTATACGCTACAGAATCTCCTACGAGCATATCGAGGCGATCCGGTTCTGTCTACCAAAGTTACGGCCCTTTTTCGACGTAGAACTCTTTAGGTACGAAACCTTTTATGCAGCGTTTGAAATCCAATTATACCAAAGACATAGGACCATTTTTCTAACACATTACGAATGCCAACGTTAAAAAGTCAATAAGAATCGTAGACATGCTCGGATCGCAAGAATAGAGTTACCCCGAGGCTCGTAGCATAGCCTACTTACAACTAAGACATGCCAAAAGAAAGGAAGATCCGGCTTTACATACCTCGTCCGCTCTCAAAGCTAATCCAAACCTAAGTCTCGGACTCCCCAAGATCTACAACAACATCATCGATACCAAACATTAGCTATAGGCATTTAGGAATCAATTCCAAACTAGCACTTAATTCTACGAAATTGGGCAAAGATTTCCCTTATAAATTCGACACCCCGAGAATTCAATCCTGGCCAAATCATCAACAACAATACCAACAACCACCTTTACAACATCAATAATCAATTCAAAATGCATTCTAATGTTAGTAACTCTTTTCTACATAATTCAACAACATTCCATTATATTCAATTAACCACATATAATCAAACTAACACCAATGCTCACACGTTCAATTACTAATCCGAAACCATTCAAACAATATTCAAGAACACTTTAAACAACCCACACAATATTCAGATAACCCAACCAACACTCCAATTCACCCGAAAACCACCCCAAACCCGAGAACAACACAACAACACATTCCTCTCTCCCAAATTCATGAATTACACCAACAATCCACACTTTAACAATGTCATTTTCATAAATATAAAAACTACACTACAACCACGTTAACTCCCAAATCAGCCCACAACAATTACAACTTCAACTTGGATCATTAAACTCTCATTATCAACATGGAATCCATAACAACAACAACCAAAACACTAAACAAAATTAATTCATTCCTTGGCATACAAGATGACCCATATTCGCCACCACCACCACACACAAGTTTCATGATTTTCATCCATTTCAACACACTACAACAACCAAACATGATAAATAGAATTAATTCATCACTCCTACACAACATCACATATACACGGCTACAAGCCATACACAATATCCCATATTCACGGCTCAACTTCAACATGCAATATTTCATGAATTTCATCCATTTCTACATACTACAACATACACAAATCATCCATAACATGTGGAAAAGAAGATTAAACCTTACCTTTTCCTCTTATCTTTACAACTTGGCTAGGGTTTGCGATTGATAAAACGAATGGTTTGACGACTCCAACAACTATCTCACATTAAAGAGGACCTTCCAATTGGTTGATTTGCTAGAAGAAAATATTTTTTTCTTGATCAATTTTTTGACCTTAATTTTTGCAACTATGGCCGAATGGCCTTTGTTTTTCTTTCTCCAAGTTTCTTGATTTTTCTAAGTGTTGAGGATGATGAATATGATGACTTAGTCATCTTTTGTTTACATATATTAGCCATTCATGTGGCCCTTGGCCCACACCATGGTGGCCGGCCATTTGGCCCCTTTTTTTTTTTTTTTTTTTTTCCTTTTTCATGAAATAATTACTTTCCAAAATTAACTTTTAGCCCCAAATTTCCTTAATATCCCATACCACAAAATCATAAGCAATCTATGTCTTAAAACAAGATCGTGGTTAAAAGTCTCGACTTCGTATCCCGGAATAGTCTTGTCCCTAACTTATCGTAGTTAACTCGGATTGTCCCGATGTACAAAATACGGGATATAACAAGTATGCACTTCAATGAAGGTAGAACGTGAGCTTTGAAGAAGAATGCTCAAGTGATAGAATAGTTGCACGAGAGGTATGTAAGGCTAACCCTTCTTTCGTAAGGCATGGTTCTTTGGCCAAATGTTCATCTTCTTATGAGTTCATGATACTCTCTAATAATCCTAGCTTGAGAAGCTATTAAGCTTATGATGCTCAATGGTATGATTGCACTAAGTCCCTTATGCGACGAGTGATATTCTACGGATAGAAGGTGATAAATGACGTTAGTAAAAAGGCTAAAGATAGATATGAAAGCTTTATATGTAAGTGTGCCTACGAGAGTTATCGGAACACCGAGCTTATATGGCGGTAGAATATAGTAAGTATGTATATATGTATATCCGTATAACGAGCCGCGCGCACACCACCGCAGGTTAGTACGAACAACACCGAGCCTTAGGGCCAGTGTACGTGAAACACCGAACCTTCGTGGTCGGGTATGCTATATAAATGCTATGTATATGACATCTATATGAGTACGATTATGCTATGTATATGACATCTATATGAGTACGATTATGCTATGCATAAGACATCAACTAGAGCATGAATATGATAAGACGATGTAAGTGCCAAGTGAGGGCTATATATATGCGATGTATACGATATGAGTATGAATATGAAAGGAGACATGAATATGAGTACGAAAATAGATACAAAAAGGTAAGTGCGCAGGAATACGAATGTATGTACACGGGTACGGAATAGAAATGGAACGTCCCTATGGAAAGCAGGTAAGTGCTATGATGATGATGCCATTATCTCCCATATTATGTATTTCAAATGTTATCCATTTTGCTTCTGTATTTATATCGATCATGCTTTACATGCTCAGTACATTCTTTGTACTGACGTCTTTTTGTTTGTGGACGTTGCGTCATGCCCGCAGGTGGCCAGGGAGACAGACTTGATCCATAGCTGTATTATCTCGGGGGACTACATAGCGCAGAGCCCATTTCATTCGTGAGTCTAGCCTTTTAAGATGCATTCTTTGTGTATATATTTACGGGTATGGCGGGGGTCCCGTCCCGCCCATACGTTATGATATGATGTATCCTTCTTAGAGGCTCGTAGACATTGTGTATACGGCTAGATGTGTTCCGCCTTCCTCGCCTATATTTTGGAACGTTGTTTGATCGCCTTGTCGGCGCATGTACATTTATGTGGGCATAGATGCTATTGATGATATAGATATGTTGTTGCCCTCACGAGATTAGAATGATGATACATGAAAAGTATGATATAATTATGTGGCTCACCAGAATGTGATATGTAAGTACGTTAAGGGCGCCGACGGGTTAGCACGGTGCTCGTCGCGGCCCTCGCATCGGGTCGTGACAAGCGGTGGTGTCGCATATCGTTGGACCGTTTTGAATATTGTGCGGATTGTTTGAAGTGTTCTTGAGTCTTGTTTGAATGATCTCGGGTTGGTACTTGAACGTGTGAGCATTGATGTTGGCTTGATTGTATGTGGTCGAATTGAATGTAAATGAAATGCCGTCAAATTATATAGAAAGGAATTACTGACGTTAGAATACATTTTGAATTACTTGTTGATGTTGTTAGTATGGTTGTTGGTATTGTGTTGATGATTTGGCCTAGTTGAATTCTCGGGGTTTGTTGAATTTATAAAGGAAATGCTGCCCAAAATTTTTATAAACGAAGTGCTAGCTTGGGATTGAATTCCTAAGTACCTATAGCTAATGTTTGGTGTCTAATGAAGTTATTGTAGACCTTGGGAAGCCCGAGACTTAAGTTCGGATTAGCTTAGGAAGCGGACGAGGTATGTAAAGCTTACCCTTTCTTTCTTTTGGCATATCTTAGATGTAAGTAAGATATAATACGAGCCTTGGGGTAACTCTATTCATAAGATCCGAGCATGTCTACGATTCTTATTCACTTCTTGATGTTAGCATTCCTAATATAGTCGAGCTACGGTCCTTGTGTCTTTGTATGATCGAATAGTAGATGTTGCATAAAGAGTTTTTGTTCCTAAAAGATTCTATGTCGAATAAGGTCCCTAACTTTCATAGACGGGCTTGGATCGCTTCGATACGTTCGTAGAAGATTCCTTAACGAGTAATGCCCATAACTTTCATGGGCGGGCTCGGATTGGTTTGATACATGTCTACGATCTCTAAGACTCTCTTTAACGTGGTACTAATGGCATTTAGAACGGATTTAACATGACTATCGTTTGATACTCGAGCGTTGATTTGTCTACTTATCTATCGAGTCTTAAAAGATGATTTATGTGCATATGGTTTCTCACTACTCTACTCGCGCGAGCTGTTATTACTTCTTTCACTGAGTCCCGGGCCAGGACACGTATTCGTGCACAACTCCACTGCATTGTTCACCGAGTCCCTCACTAGAGGGCCGGGACACGTTATATATATGTGGCGTTATGATGTGTTATGGCGTTATGATGTGTTCTGGTGTATGATGTGTTCTTGAGTATGATGTGTTGTGGCGCCAATGACGGGGTGGCGACCACTTTCACCGAGTCCTATAATGGGCCGGATATGCTTTCTACTATTACTATGCATGATTTGTATTTCAAGAGTAAGCATTTTGGCATTCTGGTTATTATACTTGCTTTCTGTACTTCATTTTGGCATTCTGGTTATTATACTTGCTTTCTGTACTTCTTATGCATGATTTGTATTTCAAATGCAAACATTTTGGTATTTCGGTTATTATGCTCACTTTCTGTACTTCTTAATCCGGTTATGACCCCGTTTTCTGTATTTCATGCTTTATATGCTCAGTACATATTTCGCATCGACCCCTTTCTTCGTGGGGTCGCGTTTCGCCCGCAGTGTCGATACTCGTTTTGGTGATCCGCCAGCTTAGGATTTCCATTTAGCTATCTTGGAGCGCTCCCTTGTTCCGCAGCCTATATTTTAGGTACAAACACTTTCGTTATATATGTATATGTCTATTCGGGGGTACGGCGAGGCCCTGTCCCGCCATATGATTCTGTTGTTACTCTGTAGGTCCGTAGACACGTGTGGGTTGTGAATAGTTTCATCGTTCGGGGCCATATATCCGTGTGATTTATGTTTTGGGCATCCCCATTGTGATGCAGCCTTGTCGGCTACGTGTATATATGTTTTGGGATGTTGTGTATTATGACAGCTTTGCTGACTTCTGTGCGGTATATATGGTTATATGTGACAGTTTGAGATGACGTCTGACCTTTGTATATGTATGAGTTGTTTGTATGCTGATTATGGTTAATAAGTGTGCGTACAAGTGTCCAGCTAGGGCACTAGTCACAGCCTACGGGGTTGGGTCGTGACAAAAGTGGTATCAGAGCAGTTCGTCCTAGGGATTGTCTACGGACCATGTCCCGGCGAGTCTTGTTTATGGGTGTGAAGCGAAGCCACATTTATAAACGGAGGTCACGGGGCATCTAGTGTCGGTGACCCTTCTTCCGTCTTAGATCGTGCGATAGAGCGAGTCAGAAAGATCGCTTCGACCTCTTTTCCCGTAGGTAGGTGCGGAGTTGGCAAGAGATGAAGAGATCAGCTTCGGATAGTGGGGGTTCTAAGAAGGCCCACTGAGTATCTCCGGGACCCAGGCTCCAGGACCAAGTAGGAGGAGCCTCAGTTATTATATTGAGACTAATCCCTCAGAGGACCCAGCGATGATTCCTCCGGAGCTATTGACTCCCAGAGAGGAGGACCCCCCAGAGGACAGCTATGATACAGATCCGTCTAAGTATTCATCTGGGACACCGGGGGAGGAGATTCCGAGACCGCTGGGTTGCTCCTATGGTGGAACGACCTCCCGGTGAGTGTTACGGATTACTCCGGCCCCTATCACGGCGTTTCAAACCGGGGAATTGCACGGTCATCTATATTCGGGCTCGGACGAGGGAGACGACGAAGGCCGGACGAGCGGGTGGCGGGTAGACGACGATGAGGGGTGTACACTTCACCTTATAGTCCACCAGATCAAACTAGAGATCGATCAGCTACAGGTATATGAGTCCTTATTGGGATTTTCTATGTATGTGTATTTGCTGTGTGATTGTTACTTAATAGCGGCGATCAAGGTGTGTTCACTACCATTGGAAATCTGGAAGTCTAGGACAGAAAGTAGTCATATCCATAGGTGAAAAGTGAATATTGAGGATTGAAAAAGGGCTAAAATAGTAATTGTGGAGTCAGAAGAGTAAGAGACCCTTTCTAATTCGGAGGGATATGTGTTGTGAGAACGTTTTAAAATCTGTTAAGACTTCAACTTACTCCAGATTATGTGATGAAGGTCATGCGGTGAGGTGAACGCTATCATACTAGCATTAAAGCATCGTATTTCATCAGAGTTCCAAGGTTAAGCGTGCTGGAGTGAGAGAAATTTTAGGATGGGTGACCCCCTGGGAAGTGTACTAAAAGTCCTAAGAAGTCGGACGCAGGAGAGCCAAATGGGAAGCTAGAGTAGCCTAGGAGAAATTAGAGTATGCGATTGGGCGAAAGTAAAACCAAGAGGTCACGTAGGACGGCGGACGGACCGGTGAAGAGAAAGAAGGTGCATCGCGACTCCTGAACGAGGGTAAGTTGAATAGTTTGGAAATATTTTGTAAGCAAGATAGTAGCAATTATATACGTATATAGGTATGCACATGATATCCCATACATGGCTACATCAGCGGATATGTGTATTCCGGCAACCAACGTTGCGGTATATGGAAGGCATTAATCGAACAGGGTAACGAAGTCCAAGTGACAAAAAAATGGCACAAATGTTATAAGGCAAGCGGATGCTGTTCTCACTATAGGTTAAGCGTGGATGTTATATCTCGTATTTCGTACGTCGGGATAATCCGAGTCAACCTTGATAAGTTAAGGACAAAGCCATTCCGGGATACGAAGTCGAGATTTCAACCACAATTGTGTTTTAAGGTGTAAATGTGCATGATAAGGTGGTATGGAATATTAAGGAAACATTTGGGGTCAAAAGCTATTTTTGGAAGGTATTCTACTTTTGGAAAAGTAATTAGTTCATGAAAATGCAAAAAAAGAAAGAAAGAAAAGAGAGATAAGGTGCTAGGTGGCCGGCCATGTGGCATGTGCGCCATGGCCACATGGTTGGCTATTATGTGAAATAAAAAGATGACTAAGTCATCTTATTTCACCACTTTCATCCTTAAGAAAAATAAAGAATATTCAAGAACTTTGAAGAGCACCACGATGGGCCATACTAGCCATGTCCATGGAAAATTAGAGACCAAGAATCCCCATCAAAAAAATTATTTCTTCAAACAAACTTACTAATTGAAGGGTGCTTAGCAACGTGGAGTTGTTGTTTCAAGCAATAGTCTATTCGTTTTCCTCATCCACCACCTTAGGCAAGTTGTAAAGTTGAAGAAGAAAGGTGAGTTTTAATCTTGTTTTATGTGTTATGAATGGTTTGTATGTGTTATAGTATGCTAAAATGAATGAAAATCATGAAAGTATGGAAGTGGAAGTGTAGCCAGGTATTGTGAGTGTGTGGCCGTGTATGTGTATGTTGTGTAGGAGTAATGAATTAATGTTAATTAGCATGTTTGGGGTGTTGTTGTAGTGTATGAAAATAGATGAAAAATCATGGAAGTTGTATGTTGAAGTGGTGGCCGAAAAAATGGTGGTTTTGTATACTAAGGAATGAATAAATTCTATGTGGTATTTTAGTGTTGTCGTGTGGGTTCTATGTTGATAATGAAAGTTTAATGAATCGATTTGAAGTTGTGATGGTTGTGGGCTGATTTGGAAGTCAATGTAACTCTTATGTAGATTTTATGTTTAGGATAATGACATTGTTAAAATGAAGATTGTTGGTGTAATTCATGAGTCTTGGAAGAAAGAAATGCGCTAGTGTCGTTTATGTTGAGTTGGGGAGATTTCGGGAAAGGTGGTAGTGTGGTTGGATTGGTTAAAATCTTGGGTGAATTTTTTATAATGTGCTTGAATATTATTTAAATGGTTTTGAATTAGTAATCGTATTTGTGTGAGTGTTGATATTAGTTTGATTATATGCGGTTGAATTGAATATAAGTGAACGTCGTCGCATTATGTGAAAGAAGGTTATTAATGTTAAAATGCATTTTGAATTGATTATTGATGTTGTAGTTTGGATGTTGGTATGGTTGTTGATGAATTTGGCGAGTTGAAATCTCGGGGTTGGTGTATTTACGGAAATGCTGCAAATTTCGTAGAATTTGGTGTTTGTTTGGAATCGGGTTCCTAAATGCCTTGAGCTAACGTTGATATTTAATGACGTATTGTAGATCGTGAGAAATCCGCGACGTAAATTTTGATTAGCTTGAGGACAGACGAGGTATGTAAAGCTCACCCTTTCTTCCTTTGGCATGTCTTAGTGTAATTAGGCTATGACACGAGCTTTGAGGTAATTCCACTCCTAGATTTCAAGTACGTTATGATTCATATTCGCTTATTGATGTTAGCCTTTTAATATGGTCTTTATGCCCTTTTCATGAATGGATTTCAAAAGTTGCCTAAAAGTTTGCCTTCAAAAAGAGTTTTGTCCCTAAAAGATTCCGAAACTACGAACGTCCGTATCTTTCGTAGATGGAACCGGATTGCTTTGAAACGTCCGTAGAAGGTTTGGTAACGCATAATGATGTTAACTTTCATGGGCGGGCCCGGATTGGTTGATGCATCAGGGTCCCGAGATTACTCTTGTATGGTCTTACCGACTTGTTTTTGAAAGAACTTAATACGAATTCGTTTGGACTTTCGGCGTCGGTTATTTACTATTTCATTGAGTCTGTGATGATGATTTATATGCATGTGGTCTCTCACTACTCTTGCTCGTGCGAGTCGTTGCTATTTCTTTCTTGCGTCCGGGCCGGGCATGTATTCGTGCAACTTCGCTGCATTATTCACCGCGTCCCTCACTAGAGGGCCGGGGCACGTTATATATATATATATATATATATATATATATATACATGATGATGATGTGATGATGGGGAGGCGGCCAGGATGGCATATGATGATTCTATCCACCGCGTCCCTCACTAGAGGGCCGGGGCATGTTACATGTACATATATATGATGATTTTACTTACGCGTCCCTCGCTAGAGGGCGGGGCATGTTATGTATGCGTATGTTCAAGATGATTTTCTATTTGTGTCACTCAGACCACTTATGATTTTGAAATGCATGAGTTACGTTTCAAGGTAAGCTTTATGAGATTCTGGTTACTGTACTACCTTTTCTGTCTTCTTTATTTCCGTACGATTCAGTTTACTGTGTTTCATGCTTTACATGCTCAGTACATATTCGTCTGACCCCGCTTTCTTCGGGGGGCGCGTTTCATGCGCGCGGTACGGATACTCGCTTGGGTGAGCCGCCGACTTAGGATCCCTAATCAGCCATTTTGGAGAGATCCCTTGTCCGGAGCCCGTGTTTGGTACAGCCTCTTTGTTATACATTCGTTCATGTTTGGTCAGGGTACGGCGGGGCCCTGTCCCGTCATATGATTCCGTTATTACTCGTAGAGGTCTATATGTGTATGTGGGTTATGGGTAGTATTGTTCAGTCGTGTGTGTTCTGTATATTTTCAGGCTATGTGTATGACATGTATAAATGTATGTGTGATGTCGTGCTTTTCTGTACGCATAAGTTCTTATTCTGTTTGCTATGATCTGTTTACTATTGATAGGTGGGTACGAGTGTCCAGCTCGGGCACTAGTCACGCTCACTACGGGGGGGTCGTGATGTAGAAAAGTTCTAATACAATTATATTTGGTAAAGAAAGAAAGTGAGTAGATGGAAGGCAAGGTGACCAAAATGTCGGAAAAAGCGAAAGAGTAAGAAACATGAGGGAGTAAAGCCTCCAAGAGAGACGACGGGCAAAGCATGGGACTATTTGGATAAAAATTTAAAGGTAGGCGTGTGAGAGGGATAAGGTGTGGTAGTATGGAACGAAAGAGGAATGTGTGGGGTTGGAAGAACGGGCCTCGACAAGTGGGACTAAAGGATAGCGACCACGGCAAGGAATGTGAAGTGAGAGAAAGGATGAGTAGGCCTTGCGACGATGCGGAGAGATTTCCAACTCTTGTAAGATATATTTATAAAGAGACAAGTGGGTAGCTGTATTGGTATAGTGGTCTCGGATATAGAGAAACTTCCCGAAAAGATGATTTAAGAATAGAACGGATTTGCGCGTTCAAAGTAATATCTCGCCGCGAATGTGTATTGATTATAGGTAGCTGGACAAGTGACCATAAAGAATAAATATCCCCTCCCCAGGATTGATGATTTATTTGACCAGTTGCAGGGTGCTAAGTGTTTCCCGAAGATAGACCGTGGTCGCTATCGCAGTGCGGGTAAGAGAGGCAGATATTCAAAAATCGCATTTAGGACCCGATATGGGCACTATGAGTTGGGGTAATGTCTTTTGGGCTGACCAATGCTCCAGCAGTGTTTGTGAATTTGATGAATTGAGTATTCAAGCCGTTCCTAGATATGTTCGTGATTGTATTTATTAATGATGTCCTGGTCTATTCACGATCAAAGAGGAGCATGCAGATCACCTGAGGACGATACTTGGGGTGCTCCGGCACCAGAAATTGTATGCTAAGTTCTCTAAATGTGAATTCTGGTTGACTTCAGTAGCATTCTTGGGACATAACATTGGATCTGATGGCATTCGGGTTGATACACAGAAGATTGAGGCCGTAAAGAATTGTCCTAGACCTACGACACCTACTGAGGTACGTAGTTTTCTGGGGTTAGCAGGATATTACAGGAGATTTGTGAAAAAGTTTGCTTCGATTTCAGCGCCTTTAACGAAGCTAACTCCGAGCGCTAAGTTCCGGTGGAGTGATGCTTGTGAACGAAGCTTCCGATTCTTTGAAAGAAAAGTTAACTACAGCTCTAGTTCTGACTCTTCCTAAGGGACCAGACGGTTATGTCATTTATTGTGATGCTTTCGGCGCTGGGATAGGTTGTGTATTAATGCAGCGTGGCAGAGTTATAGCCTATGCCTCCCGGCAGCTCAGAAAGCACGAAAGAAATTATCCTACTCACGGTCTGGAATTAGCAGCGGTAATTCATGCTTTGAAGATATGGGGGCATTATCTATATGGTGTGCACGTTAATATTTATACAGATCACAAAAGCCTCCAGTATATCTTGAAGCGAAAGGAACTGAATTTGTGGCAGAGGAAGTGGCTAGAGTCGCTGAAAGACTATGATATTGATATTTTATATCATTCTGGGAAAGCCAATGTTGTAGCAGATGCACTCAGCCGTAAGTCTATGGGCAGCTTGACCGACGTGCAACCAGAAAGGAAAGAAATGGTTCGTGAGATCTAGCAGTTAGCTAATCTTAGAGTCCGTCTGGCTGATTCTGGAGATACTGGGATTTTACGTCCGAAAGGTTGCCGAATCCTCTATTAGGGAAGAGGTAAAGCGACGCCAAGATGAGGACCCTGTTCTATCACGGTATAGGGATACAGCCCTTGAAAGGGAGGAGACCCATTCGAGATTACACCTGATGGAGTACCACTACATAGAGGCAGATTATGTGTACCTGAAGTTGCAGGGCTGCGGCGACAGGTTATGGAGGCACATTATTCCCGTTATTCTACTCATCCGGGATCAACAAAAATGTATCATGACCTCAGATGCTTGTACTGGTGGGATGGTATGAAGAGGGACATCGCAGAGTTTGTTGCTCAATACCCAAGTTGCCAACAGGTTAAGATCGAACATCAGGAGCCTGGTGGATTGTTACAGGAGATGGAGATTCCGACTTGGAAGTGGGAAGTAATTAATATGGACTTCATTACAGGTTTACCTCGCACTCCATGGAAGTATGATTCCATATGGGTCATTGTAAATAGGTTGACAAAATCTGCCCATTTTCTTCCAGTCAGGACTACTTACTCAGCTGAGGACTATGCAAGGTTATATATTAAGGAGATAGTAAGACTTCACGGAGTTCCCACATCTATTATATCCGACAGAGGTGCCCAATTTACAGCTAACTTCTGGAGGTCATTTCAGGAAGGATTGGGGACCCAGGTGATTCTTAGCACAGCATTCCACCCTCAGTCTGACGGACAGGCTGAGCGTACCATCCAGGCGCTAGAAGATATGTTGTGGGCCTATGTTATCAGTTTCAGAGGTAACTGGAATGATCATTCGCCACTTGTTGAGTTCGCCTACAATAATAGCTACCATTCTAGCATCCAGATGGCACCGTATGAGGCCCTGTATGGCAGGAAGTGCAGGTCACCGATTGGCTGGTTCGATGTTGGCGAAACTAAGTTAATTGGCCCAGATATGATTCAGCAAGCAGTTGATAAAGTGAAACTCATTCGGGAACGGTTATTAGCAACTCAGAGTCGACAGAAGTCATATGCAGATAATCGACGTCGACACTTAGAGTTCCAGATCGGCGATTGGGTATTTCTGAAAGTGCCACCCATGAAGGGTGTTATGAGATTCGGCAAAGAGGCAAAGCTGAGCCAGAGGTACATTGGGCCTTATCAGATTGTCCGTAAGGTAGGCCAGGTCGCCTACGAGTTAGACCTACCAGCTGATTTGGAAGCAGTGCACCCAGTCTTTCACGTGTCAATGCTTCGCAACTGTATAGGCGATCCTTCCAGAGTATTTCCCATAGATGATATCCAGGTGACAGAGGGGTTATCCTACGAGGAGCAGCCTATAGCCATATTGGATCGTCAGGTGAGAAGGTTGCGTACTAAAGATATGGCTCCCGTTAAGGTATTGTGGCGGAACAATAATAGGGAGGAGACGACCTGGGAAGCCGAAGAGGAGATGAAGAATAAGTATCCCTACTTATTTTCTATACCTACGGGTAATCTAAACTCCTTAATTGGTTATGTTGATTGATGAATGAACGGTATGTGATAGCTATAAAAGGAACTCCCCCGAAGTGCTTATAAGACCCTGTAAGACTAGTTTAACATTCGAGGATGAATGTTCTAAGGGGGGGGGGGAGGATGTTATATCCCGTATTTTGTACAATGTGATATTTTGAGTTAATTGCGATAAGTTAAGGACAAGGCTATTTTCCGATCTTGCTTTAATGCACAAGTTGCTTATAAGTTTTATTGGTGTGGAAATATTAAGGAAAATTAGGGGCTAGAAGTTGAACATAATATTTCATGAAAGGGCCTAAGTGGCCGTGTGGCTTGGTGTGGGGTACCACCCATGGCTTGGCAAAATTTGATTGATCCAAGCCATGAGTGGGGCATGGTCCACTTGTATGCATCATATATGTAGATAGTGGATGACTAGCAAGACATATTATTCATCTTTTCAACTCAAGAAACTTGGAGAAACTTGGAGAAAAAGAGAGAACTATATTCGGCCATGGCTGGCCGAATTTGATGCCTTGAAATTGATCCAAAAAAATAATTTTCTCCTAGCATTTCAACCAATTGGAAGGTCCTTATTAACGTGGAGTAGTTGTTGGAGTAATCAAACCATTCATTTTTGCAATTTACAACCCTAGCCAAGTTGAAGAACTAAGTGGAAAAGGTAAGGTTTAATCTTCTTTTACATGTGTTATGGATGGTTTATGCGTGTTGTAGTGTGTAGAAATGGATGAAATTCATGAAATTATGTGTGTTGGTATGTAGCCGTATAGGGGCTGTTTTGGTAGGATATGGCGAACTGATTTTAATTGATGTTTTGGTTGTTGTTGTTGTGGATTCTATGATGAAATGAAGGTTCAATGGTTCAAGTTGAAGTTGTAATCGTTGTGGGCTGTTTTAGAAGCTAATGTGATTTTAATGTAGTTTCTTGTATTTATGAGAATGATGTTGTTAACGTGTGGATTGTTGGTGTAGTTCATGAATTTGGAAGGAAGAAATGTGTTGTTGTTGTTCCTATTGAAATTGGAAGGTTTCGGGTGGTGTTGCATATTGGTTGGACCATTTTGAATATTGTGCGGATTGTTTGAAGTGTTCTTGAGTCTTGTTTGAATGATCTCGGGTTGGTACTTGAACGTGTGAGCATTGATGTTGGCTTGATTGTATGTGGTCGAATTGAATGTAAATGAAATGCCGTCGAATTGTATAGAAAGGAATTACTAACGTTAGAATACATTTTGAATTACTTGTTGATGTTGTTAGCATGGTTGTTGGTATTGTTGTTGATGATTTGGCCGAGTTGAATTCTCGGGGTTTGTTAAATTTATAAAGGAAATGCTGCCCAAAATTTTTATAAAAGAAGTGCTAGCTTGGGATTGAATTCCTAAGTACCTATAGTAATGTTTGGTGTCTAATGACGTTATTGTAGACCTTGGGAAGCCCGAGACTTAAGTTCGGATTAGCTTAGGAAGCGGACGAGGTATGTAAAGCTTACCCTTTCTTTCTTTTGGCATGTCTTAGATGTAAGTAAGATATGATATGAGCCTTGGGGTAACTCTATTCATAAGATCCGAGCATGTCTACGATTCTTATTCACTTCTTGATGTTAGCATTCCTAATATAGTCGAGCTATGGTCCTTGTGTCTTTTGTATGATCGGATAGTAGATGTTGCATAAAGAGTTTTTGTTCCTAAAAGATTCTATGTCGAATAAGGTCCCTAACTTTCATAGACGGGCTCGGATCGCTTCGATACGTTCGTAGAAGATTCCTTAACGAGTAATGCCCGTAACATTCATGGGCGGGCTCGGATTGGTTTGATACATGTCTACGATCTCTAAGACTCTCTTTAACGTGGTGCTAATGGCATTTAGAACGGATTTAACATGACTATCGTTTGATACTCGAGCGTTGATTTGTCTACTTATCTATCGAGTCTTAAAAGATGATTTATGTGCATATGGTTTCTCACTACTCTGCTCGCGCGAGCTATTATTACTTCTTTCACTGAGTCCCGGGCCAGGACACGTATTCATGCACAACTCCACTGCATTGTTCACCGAGTCCCTCACTAGAGGGCCGGGACACGTTATATATATGGCGTTATGATGTGTTATGACGTTATGATGTGTTATGGTGTTATGATGTGTTCTGGAGTACGATGTGTTCTGGAGTATGATGTGTTGTGGCGCCAATGACGGGGTGGCGACCACTTTCACCGAGTCCTATAATGGGTCGGATATGCTTTCTACTATTACTATGCATGATTTGTATTTCAAGAGTAAGCATTTTGGCATTCTGGTTATTATACTTGCTTTCTGTACTTCTTATGCATGATTTGTATTTCAAATGCAAACATTTTGGTATTCCGGTTATTATGCTCACTTTCTGTACTCCTTAATGGAATTTATGACCCCGTTTTTCGTATTTCATGCTTTATATACTCGGTACATATTTCGTACGACCCCGCTTTCTTCGGGGGGCCGCGTTTCATGCCCGCAGGTACAAATACTCCTTTTGGTGATCCGCCAGCTTAGGATTTTCATTCAGCTATCTTGGAGAGCTCCCTTGTTCCAGAGCCTATATTTTGGGTACAGACACTTTCGTTATGTATGTATATGTCTATTCGGGGGTACGGCGGGGCCCTATCCCGCCATATGATTCTGTTGTTACTCTTAGAGGTCTGTAGACATATGTGTGGGTTGTGAATAGTTACTGTTCAGTTATGTCTGTGTGATTTATGTTTTGGGCATTCCCGTTCGCGCATTAGGGGCGACCTTGTCGATTTTGCGTGTATATATGTTTTGGGATGTTGTGCATTATGACACTTTGCTGACTTCTGTGCGGTATATATGGTTATATGTGACAGTTTGAGATGACGTTTGACCTTTGTATATGTATGAGTTGTTTGTATGCTGATTATGGTTAATAAGTGTGTGTACAAGTGTCCAGCTAGGGCACTAGTCACGGCCTACAGGGTTGGGTCGTGACACCAATTAACTTAGTTTCGCCAACATCGAACCAGCCAATCGGTGACCTGCACTTCCTGCCATACAAAGCCTCATACGGCGCCATCTGGATACTAGAATGGTAGCTATTATTATAAGCAAACTCAACAAGGGACAAATAATCGTCCCAGTTACCTCTGTCGGATATAATAGATGTGGGAACTCCGTGAAGTCTAACTATTTCCTTAATATATAACCTCGCATAGTCCTCAGCCGAATAAGTAGTCCTGACTGGAAGAAAGTGGGCTAATTTTGTCAGCCTATCTACAGTAACCCATATGGAATCATACTTCCGTGGAGTGCGAGGTAAACCTGTAATGAAGTCCCTATTAATTGCTTCCCACTTCCAAGTCGGAATCTCCATCTCCTATAACAATCCACCAGGCTTCTGATGTTCGATCTTAACCTGTTGACAATTTGGGCACTGAGCAACAAACTCTGCTATGTCCCTCTTCATACCATCCCACCAGTACAAGCATCTGAGGTCATGATACATTTTTGTTGATCCCGGATTGTCACACCTGTTATACCCCGTACTTCGTACGTTGGAATATTCTAAGTTGGTTGCGACGAGTTATGGACAAGACTTTTAATTTCCGGTTTTGTTGATTTTGTCTCAATGCATAAGTCGCATATTCATCTTTTGTTGGTATGAAGTGTTAAGGGTAAGGTTGGAATAAGGAAAAATTAGAGAATGAAAGTTGGAAGAATTTGGGACTAGAAATGAATTATGGAAAGTTGGCCAAATTCATGAAATTTAATAGCCATGTGTCGGCCATGTGGGGAGTGGGCCATGGCCACATGGTTGGCTATTATATGAAAATAGAAAGATGATCAAGTCATCTTCATCATTTATTTCATCTCCTAGAAAGTTCAAGAGAATGAGAGAAAAAAAAGAAGGAGGAGAACGGCTAAGAGAGGGGCTGGCCGAACCAGCCCCATAAAATTTGGTCATGAAAAATTATTTTCTCTAAGCTTTCATACTAATTGGAAGGTCCTCTACAACGTGGGATAGTTATTGGAGTCGTTGAACCGTTCGTTTGGTCGTTTGCAAACTCTAGCCGAGTGGTGGAGTTAAGGCAAAAAGGTGAGGTTTGATCTTCTTTATGTGTTTTATGGATGGTTTGTACATGTTGTGGTATGTGGAAATGAAAGAAATTTATGAAATTATGCATGTAGAAGTGTTGGCCGTGTGTATGTAGTAGTGTGTGGAATGAAGAATGAATTGTATTTAGCATGTTTGAATGTGTTGTAGTGTGAAGAAATGGATGAAAAATCATGGAATTTGTGTGTTGAAGGGCTGGCCGAAAATGGACTGTTTTGTGTGTCAAGGAATGAACTAATTTTATTTAGTATGTTTGGGTTGTTGTGTTGTGGATCCTATGATGCAAATGAAGGTTTAATGGTTCATAATGAAGTTATAGTCGTTTGTGGGCTGTTTTGGATCCTAATGTGATTTTAATATAGTTACTTGAAATTATGAGGATTATGTTGTTAATCGTGTGATTTGTTAGTATGGTTTATGAATTTGGAAGAAAAGAAATGTGTTGTTGATGTTTTCTTAAATTTGGAAGGTTTCGGGTTGCCTTATGTTTAGGTTGGGTTGTTTGGAATAATTTTGTGGAATGTGGGAAATGTTATTGAATCATGTTTGAATGGTTTTGGATTGGTATTTGAATGTGTGAGCAATAATGTTGGATTGAGTATATATGTTGATTTGAACGAAATTGGAATGTCGTCGCATTGTGCGAAAGAAGGTTGTTGATGATAAAGTGCGTTTTGAATAAATGGTTGATGTTGTTAGAATGTTTATTGGTATTGTTGTTGATGAATTTGGCCGAGTTGAAATCTGAGGGTTGTTGCACTTATAGGGAAATGCTGCCCAAAAATTCGTAAATAAAGTGTAAACTTGGAATTGGATCTCTCGATGCTTATGACTAATGGTTAATGCCTAATGACGTTGTTGTAGATTTTGAGAAGCCGAGACTTGAGTTTGGATTAGCTTAGGAAGCAATCAAGGTATGTGAAGCTTACCCTCCTTTTCTTTTGGCATGTCTTAGACGGGATTAAGGTATGTCATGATTTGTGCTTCGGGGTAACTCCATTCTTAAGTTTCGAGTATGTTTGTGATTCGTATTTGCTTTTGATGTTGGTATCCTTAGTATGGTCGGGCTATGGTTCGTATGTCTTTGATATGATTGAGTTTGAAATGTTGTGTAAACGATTCTTATATGTTTCTTGATATTCGTATCCTTAATGCGGTCGAGTTATGATCCATACGTCTTTTGTATGATTAAATTTCTAAGGTTGCAAAAGAGTTATATTTTCAAAAGAGTTTTGTTTCAAAAGAGTTTTGTTTTCAAAAGAGATATGTTCCTAAACGATTTCGAAACTACGAACGACCGTAACTTTCAAGAGAGAGCTCGGATCGCTTTGATTTCTTCGCAAATGATTTCATGACGAGTAAGGACTTAAATTTTTATAGGCGGGCCGGATTGGGTTGACGCTCGTCCGTGGGTCCCGCGACTTTTCTATGTTGGTTTTAAATGACCTATTTTTTTAAAAGGGACTTAATACGACCACTTTTCCGATCCCAAGCATGATTATTTATTTATCTGTCGAGTTGGAAATAAGGATTTTATGCCTATGATTTTGATACGCAACTATGGTTTTTGAAGTTCGGTTTGATATGCTTCCGAGAGAGATTCGTAAGAAAACTTGATTTGACTATGTTTTGGTTTGAACTAATAGTTCGCTTTGGTTATTCGGTTGAGTTTGAAATGATGATGTGTATGATTATGGATACTATACGATGCTCGTGCGTTCGTTGTTACCTCTTTCACCGGATCCGGCCGGTATGTGATCGTGCGCACTATGATATACTCCGTGTTATCTTGTGTTACGGTTCACCGAGCCCTCGGCTAGATTGGGCCGGTTCCGTTTATATTCGGTGTTATGCTGTGTTTGGCCTGTGTATGATGTGCGATGGGGATACAGAGATTTGAAACTTCGGTGTTATCCGTGTTGTGGCGCCGGACGGGGTGGTGACCACGTTCGTCCGCCGGTCCTATGGACCGTGATATGATATGTGATGATGTATGATGATATGATGAGTTTGTTCACCGATGGTGGGGCAAACCCAATGATGAGGCAAATCCCATTAGTTTAGGCAAATCCCCATTGGTCTAGGCAAATCCCACATCGGTTAATGTTATCTCGTATGTGGGATATGACGTGTACGGTATGAGTATGATGATTATTTGCGTGTGTCACCCAGTCCCGTTATGGGCCGGATACGATTTGTGTTTCAGATATAAGCCTTTAGTATTCCGGTTATTGTGCTCACTTTCTGTATTTCTTACTTCGGTTAAGACCTCGTTTGATGTATGCTATGCTTTACATGCTCGACATATTTCGTACTGACCCTCTTTCTTCGGGGGCTGCGTTTCATGCCACGCGGTACCACCGATGAGTAGGTGATGCTAGAGAGAAGATGCTCGGTGGATTGGCGAGCTCCATTTCCTTCGGGTCTTTGTCGAGTCGAGTACTTTTGTATGGTATCCGGAGTTATGGTAGAGACTTTGCGAACGAGTGTCGTGTGTGTGAGATGAAACGTTTGTAAGCGGCTATGTAAGCCGATGCATCATTATGTATTGTGTTATGAATTTCATATGGTTACAGGTTTTATTTGATTTGAAAAAGATGAAAGGCATGTTTGTTTTCCGAAAATTTTTCCCTTACGCATTTTGACATGTTTGCGGGCCCAGTATGATTGTGTGTATCCGAGAGTCTGCGGGTTCGCTCGGCCTAAGTAAGGGTCGGGTGCTATCATGCCCGATAGGGTATCGGAAATTAGGGTGTGACTTTGAATGACACCCCTACTTGATGGGGCATGATGGGCACCCGACAGTATGACAAGAGAATGGTATTGGATAGCTTAAGAGATAGTATGAAGGATGGGCCGCTATGAAAAAGGAGCTCCCCCGAGGTGCTCGTAAGACTAGTGAACTCATAATCTTACTTGTTATATCCGCATTTTTGTACATTGGGACATTCCGAACTAAGTTGCGGAAAGTCAAGGGCAAGGCCATTTTCGGTTTTGTTTGAATGCGCAAGTCGCTTATAGATATTATTGTCATGGAATATTAAGGGCGAACTTGGAAATTGGAAATTATTATTAGTTCATGACTTCTTGAAGAAGCATTGTGGCCGTGGGCCCCATTTACATTTTGGTCAATTGTAGCAAGCCATGTAATGGAACATGTGTTCATCTTATATTTTGTAAGACAAATATATATATGTGGATGACAAGTCAAAAAAAAGACAATTAGTCATCTTTGATGACTTAAAAAAAATCTAGAAAATTGGAGAGAGAGAGAAAAGAAAAAAAAAAAAAAGAAAAAGCACATGGCCGGTCATGTGACACACTATATATATATATGGGTGTGGTGATTAAATAAGACACAATTCATCATCCACAACTCTAGAAAACTCAAGAGAGAGAGAGAAAGAGAAAAACATGGGGAGTCTCGGCCATGGCCGGCCGAGAGTGGTCTGTGTGGGTCAAATGGAAAATTTTCTCTTAGTTTCCTACCAGTTGAAGGGTCCTTATTAACATGAGCTAGTCGTTGGAGCGAGCAAGGCATTTGTTTTGCATGATCCACAATCCTAGCCGAGAGTGGAAGAGCATGTGGAAGAAGGTAAGGTTCTATCCTTTCTTTTGCATGTGTTGTGGATGTTGAGCATGTTGTAGTGTGTGAAATGGATAAAATTCATGAAGTTGTGTGTGATTGGTGTGGTGGCCGAATGGTGGTTGTTGGTGTAGAAAAGATGAACTAATGTTATTTAGTGTTCTAGTGATGTTGTTGTGGATATTATGATGTAAAATGAATGTTTGATGACTCATGTTGAAGTTGTAGTGTTGCGGGCTGTTTTGGAAAATTAATATGATTTTAATATAGTTTCTTGGATTTATGGAAATAATGTTGCTAAATGTGTGGAAGTGTCGATATAGTTCATGAATTCGGAAGAATGAAATGTGTTGCCATTGCTCTTATGGAATTTGGCGATTTTGGGTGGAAGAGTGTAATGGTTGGATTAGTTTGAATATTGTATGGATTGCTTGGAATGTTCTTAAATCATGTTTGAATGGTTGCGGATGAGTAATTGAGTATGTGAGCATTGGTGTTGAATTGATCGTATGTAGTTATTTGATTATGAATGAAATGTTGTCGAATTGTGTAGAAAGTAATTATTAATGTTAGAATGCGTTTTGAATCACTTATGGATATTGTTAGTATGGTTGTTGGTTTGGGTTGTTGTGATTTGGCTGAGTTGAATTCTCGGGGATGTCGGATTATAGGGGGAAATCTGCCGAAATTTTTGTAGATAAAGTATTAATTTGAATTGGATTCTCGAGTGTTATGGCTAATGTTGGGTGTCCTAATGACATTATTCTAGATCGTGAGAAGTCGAGACTAAGTTTGGATTAGCTTAGAGGGCGGCCAAGGTATGTAAAGCTGACCTCTTTTCTTTGGCATGTCTTAGTTAACGTGTAGGCTATGATATGATCCCCGAGGTAACTCTACTCCTACGATCCGAGCACGTCATAACTCTTAATTGCTTCTTGATATCCGTATTCATAATGTAGTTGAATTATGATTTTATGCCTTTGTATGATCAAATATGAATGTGCATAAAAGATTATGTTCGAAAAAGTACGAAACTACGAACGTCCGTAACTTTCATAAAAGGCTCGGATCGCTTCGATTTTTCCGTAGGAGGTCCGGTAGCATATAATGACCCTAACTTCCACGGGCGAGCCCGGTCGGTTTGATACTTGTCCGTGGGCCCGCATGACTTTTCTTTGTATAGTTCTAGCAACTTGTTAAAAGCACTTAATATGGCTATCAACCTAACTCCCGAATATGATTACTACTTAGTTCCGTTAAGTCCGTAATGAGGATTTTTCCAATACGTAACTATGATGACCAAAGTTCTATTTGACAAGTCCGAGTAGCATTCGAAAGAAATTGGATTTGACTATGACTATGGGCTTGGTTTTTAAATAATAGTCCGGTTTGATTATTCTATGGAATCTGGTAAATGTATAAAAATGAGAATCCGTATGTATATCATTTTGATACGTAACTATGATTGATAAAGTTTTAGTTGATATGTTTCCGAATAATATCCGGAAAAGATTTGAATATGGGTAATGCCATCGGCTTGTAAATGATAATTTGTTTGATTATTCGTTAAGTTTGTACAAATGTTGTGAATGGCATATAGATCCCACGATTCGCTCGTGCTTATTTTGTTACTTCCTTCGCCGATTCCGGGCCGGTTACTATCGTGCGTACAATTCGAAGTATGATGAGCTTCCGAAGTATGATGAGCGACTAATATGATATGATATGTTAGCGAAGTATGATAATATTATGGTGTTATGATGTGTCGGTACGCCGAGCCCCTTTTGGCCGGGTACCGTGGTTATATGATATGATGTGTGATGTGTGACGGAGATGCGGGAGATATGAAAACTTCCGAAGTATGATGAGTTGTGGCGAGGCAGGAGGGCGACCACGTTCCGTCCGTCGGGTCCTATTACGGACCGCATAGGGCATGATATGAAATCGATGATCGATTACATGTTGACTTGATAATGTGATGATCGATAATATAATGAGTACGTTTCGTTGATATGATAATCGATGCTATGATAATCGATGACATGATAATCGATGATACGATGATAAGGTTCCGCTAATGTGATAATTTGATGATCGATAATTCGATGATGTGATGATATGATAATGTAAGGATTCTATTTACCGGTCACTTTGGAGGGCCGGGATATAAGTTATATATATATTCGTAAATATGGTGTTGGTTTGGAGCGGTGGTGGGGCAAACCCAATGGGGCAAACCGGTGGTGAGGCAAATTCAGACACCTTTGGTTTAGGCGAATCCACATTGGTTTAGGCGAATCCCACATCGGTTAACGTCGACTACTATGATATGTTCTATTTTATATACATATGAGACAGTAAATGTGTTTCAAAAGAAAGCTAAGTATTTTGAGCATTCGATTATTATATCTCGGGTCTCCTGTACCTCTTATGCACTATTTGTATTACAGAGGCCTGTACTTCGGTATTCTGACTATTATGTACATTTTCTGTACTCCTCATTTCGGTTATGATCTCGTTTCCCGTATTCCATGCCTTACATACTCAGTACATATTCCGTACTGACCCCCTTTCTTCGGGGGCTGTGTTTCATGCCGCGCAGGTACGCCTGTGTGAGTCGAAGATATTAGCGGAAGATGTTCCAATGATTGGCGAGCTCCATTTTTCTCCGGAGTGCACCGAGTCAATATATATATGTGTTGTAGGTATCTCGATTATGTTAGAGACTTTGCGGCAGTGTCATGTGTGTGGTATGTGGGTGCATGCCGGCTCCATAAGCCGATGTATTGTTATATATTATATTACGTATTTCGTGCGACACAGATCTTTGTTTGTTATAAGAAGGTGAAAAGCATAAGTGTTTTCCGAAAAAGTTCTATTATGTATTTATGCTATGATTAAGGGCCCGACCGATTTATGAGTGCTACGAAGGTCAGCGGGTTCGCTCGGCCCTAAGTAAGGGTCGGGTGCCCATCACACCCTACCGGATTAAGGGTGTGACAATAAGCATATCAAAAGACCTTAGGAATCATAGTCATATGTCAAATAAATTCGAGCCCGCCTCGGAAAGTTACGGACATTATTCACTTTAGGACTTTCTACAACATACCGAAGCAATCAGAGCCCTTCTGCGAAAGTTACGGTCGTTCGTAGTTACGAAACCATTTAAGAACAAAACTCTTTTGAAAACAAAACTTTTATGCAACTTTTGAAATTTGGTCATACCCAAACATAAGAACCATAATTCGACTACATTAAGAATACGAATATCAAGAAACAAATAAGAATCATAGACATGCTCGGATTGCAAGAATAGAGTTACCTCGGGGTTCGTGTCATAACTTACTTTCAACTAAGACATGCCAAAAGAAAGAAAGGTTGAGCTTTACATACCTCGTCCGCTTCCTACGCTAGTCAAACTTAAATCTCGGGCTTCAATCAATCTTCAACAACGTCATTAGGCATCAACCATTAGTCATAAACGCTTAAGAATCCAATTCCAAGCCATCACTTATTTACAGAAATTTGGGCAGCATCCCCCCTATAAACTCAACGTCCCCGAGAATTCAACTCGGCTAAATCTTCAGCAACAATACCAACAATCATGTAAACAATATCGATAGTGAATTCAAAACGCATTCTAACACTAACAAGTCATCTCCACATATTTCGACGACATTCCAATTGTATTCAATTCGACTGCGTACAATTAAACCAACATCAATGTTCACACGTTAGCAACATCATTTTCATCCATACAAGAAACGATATTGCAATCACATTATCTTCCAAATCAGCCCACACGATGATCACTTCAACTTGGATCATTAGACCTTCATTTTATATCATAGAATCTACAACGAACAACAACCAAGATGCTTCACAAAATTAGTTCACCATATTCTACCAAAAAACAGCCCCTACAAGGCCAGGCTTCAACATACATAATTCCATGAATTCCATTCATTCCTACATGCCAAAACATACACAAACCATCCATAATAACATCAACCAAACACTAACTAAAATTTATTCGTCATACCTACACCAACCACATATACACGACCACCATTCAACACACCCAAGTTTCATGATTCTCATCCACTTCCACATACTACAACATGCACAAACATTTATAAGAACATGTAACCAATATTAAATCTGACCTTCTTCATTTGACTTCACCACTCGGCTAGGATTACAAATTGCAAGAACGGATGTTTTGCTTGCTTCAACAACCACTCCATGTTGTAGAGGACCTTCCAATTAGTAGGAAAGCTAGGAGAAAAGAATTTTTCTTGATCAAATTTTCCATGACCATGTTCGGCCATGCCTTGGCCGAACTCTCTCTTCTCTCTTTTCCTCCATCTTTCTTGAATTTTCTAAATATGGAAAGATGAATTTCCTTGTGTTGTCATCACTATATATATATATATATATATATATATATATATATATATATATATATATATCGTATGCCCCCTTTTTTTCTCTCCAATTCTCTAGAATTTTCTTAAGTTAATAAATGATAAATATTAGTCTTGCTTGTCACCTAATATACACACATATATATAAATCCCCCTACAAATATGGTGTACATGTGCTACACTTCATGGCATGAAACAATTGGCCCCAACCATGGGTGGGCCCACTCTAAAATCCACACGGCCACCATGGCCCTTTTTGGCCATTTCATGAAATAATTTTTTTGCAACTTCTAGCCCTTAATTTTTTTTCTTATTCCAATTTTACCCTTAATACTCCATACCAATAAAAGGATGAATATGCAACTTATGCCATTCTTAACAAAACCGAAAAAATATAACCTTGTCCTTAACTTTCCGTTTATTAACTCGGAATATCCCATTGTACAAAATACGGGATATAACATTCTTCCTCTCTTTAGAACATTCGTCCTCGAATGTTCAATTAGTCTCGTGGTCTCATAAGGATCTTGGGGGGGGGGGGTTTCCTTTATTACCACACATGCAATCTCATCATTAATCGATTATATTTCTTCTTCATTTTCTCTTATTCTTCGTCTCCATTATTGTAGTCTTGACTATCCTCACGTCGTCCTATTCCTTGTTAGCTTCCCGTGACTGGACTTTATAATTATAGTTTTGGGTATGGCTTTATGTTGATGCTTCATGTGATTCCACAAAGATGTGTTCTCATGTTTAGATTACTTAGTGGTCCATAAACCTTTTCTAACATCCGGTGAACTCTTTTATTTCCATTCATGAGAGCAAGATTCTCTCTTTCCTTCAAAATTTTCCACACTACTAATCGTTGTCCTTTTGGCCACATACTGTTGTCTTTGTCGTTCGAGTGTCCTCTTGGGTTCATTATATTTGCCGACACCCTTTTTGTACCTTTAGCTAGAGATCTTTCTCGCTCTTTACTCTCCTTTTCGCACATTATGTTGCACTCTCTGTAAAAATATGCGAAAGTGTTGATTAGCCCAAAATACCTCGGCGTCACTTTACTAATCCTCATGTCTACCTTGCCTTCCTTCTCTTGTCTTACCTCTCGGTACCGAGACAAACATCCTTAGTTCAACCACCGCCATGCCTCGTCCGTCCTCGCACTAATTCTATTTAGTAATTGGCTTAAACCATCGTTACATTTTTCCGTAGTGGACCGAAATATATCCGTATTGTCTCGCTAAGCCTTCGCTCTTCTTATCAATACTTATTTAGACTTATTCTTAGCATACCAATACTTACAGGTGGCATCACTATCCTTGTACAACTTATATAAAGTACGTTCAATCTTAGACATGGTCCTTTCGTCCTCACGGCTCCCCCGCTCGCATATCTTGTTCATACCCAAACCCGCCGTCCTATTTTGTCATATTTCTTTCCTTCCTTTAATCGCTCTTAACTCCCTCACTTCCTACCGTAAAGGGTTTTCCATTCCCTCTTCTTTAATACTGACAAGTTGGGACAACATTAGCGGACACCTCTATAGCCAACATCTTGGCCCTTAATCTAGCATAGCATTACTATCCTTCCTACTATTTACCGTCTTCTTGTCATACTCTTTTCCTCATACACGTCCACTTCTTAGCGTCATATCCTTCAAAGTCTCTGCAAAACTTCTCGCTCTACCTTAAACACCATCCTGACTTTTATCCATTTATTGCTAGTTTTCCGATCTTACTAGCTTATTTCAGTAAAGGGGGTCTCATTTGTAGCTCAGGCATCCATATCAAACACGTTACCGTGTCAATTGTTTCTATCTCATCCTTACATTTCTCTCTCCCGCTTCCCCCCTTTAGGGGTGTGCTTATACCATTATCCGTTTATATTTTGCCCCATGTCCTTATTTCCGATCTCAATTTGGCAGTACTTCTATTCCGACGATAAGTATCCAAAGTCCTCTTGGAATATTATCTTTATCCCGACATACCTTGGTGCTTCCCTTGGTGTCCCCTTGTCGTTTTTTCCCGTTTATGCCTATCTTTTATTCTACACACGAGGAATCTTATGCTACCTCTGTATCCTTCAGAACACACTACTCCTATATAATCTCCCTCTCTCATTTTCAAAACGTATTCTGTTCATCCACGTTTACCTGTATCATACCAGTCATCTTCTAGCACTCATTCTACCTTGTTTCTCATCTTCCTATAATTGGCCTTTCACATATGGCACTCGTGTTCCGTCATCACTTATGGCGCTCGTGTCCTCCGTCATACACGTCATAGCCTCTATTACTACACTCGTTGTCTCGCTTTCTCCTTAGCGACCCAACCTCTTTTCCGTTGACTCCTTCTCTTCACCGACTCCATCCGCCCCGTCCTACGCGGCCTCTCAAGATTCCTGCCCACTCCGTATATCCTAGCTTTCCTTAGGCTACTCTAGCTTCTCACTTACTTTTTATGTCTAAATTCATAAGACTTTCAGAACATTTCCCAGAGGGTCACCCATCCCAAAATTTCTCTCATCCTAGCACGCTTAACCTTGAAACCCTAATAAAGTTTGATGCGTTATGCTAGTACTATCGCGTCCACCTCTCCGCATGACCTTCGTCACATAATCCGAGGTAAGTTGAGATCTTAACATATTCCAAAACGTCCTCACAACACGTCTCGTCAGCTGTCTTACCAATATATTCCTATACATCACAATTCTTTTTCCTTCATACTCTTGTCTTAATCGTATCATTACTTCCTTTAACTATGATCTCACCATATCTTCCTTCTTTTTATCGTCTCAGTCGGTGCCTTAATATATCACTCTATCCAAACCTACTAGTCCTTTCTAAATCATCTCTTAATAGCACAAGTCCTTTTCGAATTAATAGTTACCACATCCCCATCGACCTTCTATTTACTATTATCACCTGCCTAACACCACACACCAATTCCACCGTTAACTTATTCCTAAAGGGCAGCCATTCTCTTCAATTTCCCCAAATAACTTATCGTTACTATTAACACGACTTTTTCAAAATATATTCCAAACTTACATCTCATTTCTAGAAAAAATTTGGTAGAGCTTCCTCTATTTTCTTACTATCCCAAAACCTGCACGCAGGAAATACCAATAGTTTTGTCCTTAACTTACAGTGGCCATCATATACATCATATCATATCGTATCGTATCATAGCCGCACAGGGCTCTCAACATTCATAAAAATCCGAAAATAATGGACTTACCTCATATACTCAACACGACTGCACGTGTTACCCTTTCTTATTTACTCTCTCTTTTAATCTTCAACTGGTGTTTCAATCGTACATCGATATCTTACCCGACATATATCTTTCATGCCTTTTCTTACCTCGCGTGCCTTATAGCTTCCAATACCGCTAATCACTTTCTTCGTGCCGACGCCATTCTTTCCACTGTAAACCAAAGGTTAGCATAAGATATCTCATTTCCTATGACTTGGCTCTATGGCACGATCTAAGCTTTGTGAAAGAAGAGTAACCACCCTTGATGCTCCGTATCCTCCCCGTTTATAAATGTCTAATCGGCTTCACACCATAAACCTTTTTCGATGGACTCTTATCGGACACGACTTTGTATTACGAACCCCTCAGGGATGAATCGGCAAAGTTTCCCTATATTTCTTAATTTGTCACACCCTAACTTTATAGGGCGTGATGGGCACATACCCGACTTTACTTAGGCCTCAAATAACCCGCCGACTCTCGTAACTTTTATTCATAATCTTACCGGACTCGTAAGTCGTGAAATGATAACATAATGTAAGCTTTTCGAAAAACCATGCTTTTCATTCTTTCAAGTTAAAGAGAATCTATAACATATGAAACTCGTAACACAACACATAATAACACATCGGCTTATGGAGCCGCTTACATCGACATATATATACATGACATCGTCATAATGAAAGTCTCTAACATGGAACATGATACCATAACATAATACCGACTCGGCAGCAAACCGACATACGGAGAAAATGGAGCTCGCCAATCCCGCCGGAACATCTTCTACTAATATCTTCACTCATTCTGGGTGTACCTGCGTGGCATGAAACGCAGCCCCCGAAGAAAGAGGGTCAGTACGGAATATGTACTGAGTATGTAAAGCATGAAATACAGTAAGCGGGATCATACTGAAGTAAAGAGTATAGAAAATCATAAGACTTGCCTTTGAAAACATATATCATGCATGTCAATGTCATAAAATCATCGTAAAAACATATAGCGTGTCCCGGCCCTCTAGCGAGGGACTCGGTGAGTAAAATCATAGTATACATATATAAAGTGCATATATATATATATGCCCCGCCCTATAGTGAGGGATATAAATAAAATCATATCATCATATATTGCATATATACATATATATATATACCGTGTCCGCCTCTAGTGAGGGACTCGTGAATGAAGTCATCATATGCCATCCCGGCCATCCCCATATATATATATATATAACGTGCCCGGCCCTCTAGCGAGGGACGCGGTGAATAACGTGCCCCCCTCTAGTGAGGGACGTGTCAACAATGCAATGGAATTGCACGAAAGACATATTGAGAAAGAGCTTGGCACGAGCGAGTAGTGAGAAACCATATGCACATAAATCATTTTCAGAGACTCAATGAAGTAATCTAAACGAATCGTCATTTGAAAATCGGGACAATAGTTATATCAAATATCTTTCGAACGTTACTCGGAAACATATCAAACATCATAAGCATATCCAAGAACCGTAGGGATCATAGTCATATATCAAACCAATCCGAGCCCGCCTCGGAAAGTTACGGACATTATTCACTTAGGGACTTTCTACGAACATATCGAAGCAATCCGAGCCCTTCGGTGAAAGTCACGATCGTTCGTAGTTACGGGATCATTTTAAAACAAAACTCTTTTGAAAACAAAACTTTTATGCAACTTTTGAAATTTAGTCATACAAAAACATAAGAACCATAATTTGACTACATTAAGAATGCGAATATCAAGAAACAAATAAGAATCATAGACATGCTCGGATCGCAAGAATAGAGTTACCTCGAGGCTCGTGTCATAACTTACTTTCAACTAAGACATGCCAAAAGAAAGAAAGGTTGAGCTTTACATACCTTCGTCCGCTTCCTACGCTAATCCAAACTTAAGTCTCGAGCTTCCAACGATCTACAACAATGTCATTAGGCATCAACCATTAGTCATAAACACTTAAGAATCCAATTCCAAGCCATCACTTATTTATAGAAATTTGGGCAGCATCTCCCCTATAAATTCAACAACCCCGAGAATTCAACTCGGCCAAATCAACAACAACCATACCAACAACCATACTAACAACATCCATAAGTAATTCAAAACGCATTCTAACGTTAATAATTCCTTTCTACACAATTTGACAACATTTCATTTATATTCAAATAAACTACATACGATCATTTCAATACCAATGCTCACATATTCAATTACTAATCGACAACATTCAAACAAGATTTAAGAACATTCCAAACAATCCGCACAATATTCAAGACACATACAATTAAACCAACATCAATGTTCTTCCACGTTAGCAACATCATTTTCATCAATACAAGAAACGATATTGCAATCACATTATCTTCCAAATCAGCCCACACGATGATCACTTCAACTTGGATCATTAAACCTTCATTTTATATCATAGAATCCACAACGAACAACAACCAAGATGCTTCATAAAATTAGTTCACCACATTCTACCAAAACAATACCAACACACGGCCAAGCTTCAACATGCATAATTCCATGAATTTCATTCATTCCTACATGCCAAAACATACACAAACCATCGATAATAACATCAACCAAACACTAAATAAAATTTATTCGTCATTCCTACACCAACCACATATACACGGCCACCATTCAACACACCCAAGTTTCATGATTCTCATCCATTTCCACATACTACAACATGCACAAACATCTATAAGAACATGTAACCAAGATTAAATCTCACCTTCTTCATTTGACTTCACCACTCGGCTAGGATTACAAATTGCAAGAACGGATGTTTTGCTTGCTTCAACAACCACTCCATGTTGTAGAGGACCTTCCAATTAGTAGGAAAGCTAGGAGAAAAGAATTTTTCTTGATCAAATTTTCCATGACCATACATGTTCGGCCATGCCTTGGCCGAACTCTCTCTTCTCTCTTTTTCTCCATCTTTCTTGAATTTTCTAAATATGGAAAGATGAATTGCCTTGTGTTGTCATCACTTATATATATATATATATATATATATATATATATATATATAGCACATGGCCGGTCATGCCCCTTTTGTTTTCTCTCCAATTCTCTAGAATTTTCTTAAGTTAATAAATGATAAATATTAGTCTTGCTTCATGACTTATACACACATATATATATATACTTGGCTTGGCCACAAATATGTAATGTACACATGTGCCATTTATGGCATGAAAATATTGGCCAACCAAGGGTGGGGCCTACTCATATCCACGGCCACATGGCTTTTCCAAGAAGTCATGAAATAAAATTTCCAATTTTAGCCCCTAATTTTCCTTATTCCAATTTTACCCTTAATACTCCATACCAATAAAAAGATGAATATGCAACTTATGCATTCTTAACAAAAATCGGAAAAATATAACCTTGTCCTTAACTTTCCGCAATTTACTCGGAACATCCCATTGTACAAAATACGGGATATAACATCCTTCCCCCCTTTAGAACATTCTTCCTCGAATGTTCAACTGGTCTCGTAAGGTCTTCTAAGGATCTTGGGGAGTTCCTTTATTACCACGGCAGCAATCTCATCTATCGATTATATTTCTTCTTCATTTTATTCTTCAAGTCTCTCGTTATTGTTCTTCGCCACACTAAACTCCTCCTTATAATTATAAGCACCTATGACTTTGCACAATCAATGTAGTTGGGTATGGCTTACATTGTAATATCCTTTTCTCTTGACAAACAGTCTATGATTTTCCGTCTAGGTTCGATTAAGTGGTCCATAAACCTTTTCTTAACATCCTTTATTGCTTGGATCCTCTTTTATTTGCCTTATGTAAGCGGAATTTAACTATTCTCTCTTTCCTTCCAAAATTTTCCAACTCGAGTCACTCTTAGTCATTCCAAGTCCAAGTGTCTTCTTGTTCGCACCTAATGGTTCGTTATCTTTCGTATCCGACACCCTTTTGTACCTTTAGCTTAGAGATCTTTCTCGCTCTTTACTCTCTTGTCTTTCACATTATGTTGCACTCTCCCTTAAATCTTGCCATAGAATATGCGAAGGTGTTCTTATTAGCCCAAAGAATACCTCAACACGTCGCTTTACTAATCCTTATGTTCTACCTTGTCTTCCCTTCTCTTGTCTTACCTCTGGTACCGAGACAGATCCTTAGTTCAACCACCGCCATGCCTCGTCCGTCCTCAGCACTAATTCTATTTTAGTAATTGGCTTAAACCATCGTTACATTTTTCCGTAGTGTCCCCGAAATATCACAACTGCATTGTCCTTGCTAAGCCTTCGCTCTTCTTTATCAAATACTTACTTAGTCTTATTCTTAGCATACCAATACTTACAGGTGGCATCACTGTCCTTGTACAACTTATATAAAGTACGTTCAATCTTAGACATGGTCCTTCCGTCCTCTGGCTCGTCCTGCTCTACATATCTTGTTCATACCAAAACCCGCTCGTCCTATTTTGTCATATTTCTTTCCCTTCCTTTAATCGCCCTTGACTCCCTCACTTCCTACCATAAAGGGTTTTCTATTCCCTCTTCTTTAATACTGACAAGTTGCGACAGCATTAGCAAACACCTCTATAGCCAACATCTTGGCCCTTAATCTAGCATAGCATCGCTATCCTCCCTGTTATCTCTTAAGTTATCCAATACCGTCCTCTTGTCATACTTTTTTTTTCCTCGTACACATCCACTTTCTAGCGTCATGTTATTCAAAGTTTCTGCAAAAACTTCTCACACCACCTTAAATACCATCCTGACTTTTATCCGCTTATTGCTGGTTTTCCGATCTTACTAACTTATTTCAGTAAGGGGTCTCATTTGTAGCTCAGGCATCCATATCAAACACATTACCGTGTCAATTGTTTCTATCTCACTTTTGCATTTCTCTCACCCGCTTCCCCCCTTTTGGGGTGTGCTTATACCATTATCCGTTCATATTTTTCCCCATGTCCTTATTTCCAACCTCCATTAGGTAACACTTTTATTCCGACGATAAGTATCCAAAGTTCTCTTGGAATATTATCTTTATCCCAACCTATCTCGGGTGCTTCCTTTGGTATCCCCTTGTCATTTCTCCCGTTTATGCCTATCTTTTATTCTGCACACGAGGAATCTTATGCTACCTCTGTGTCATTCAGAACACACTACTCCTACATAATCCTTCTCTCATTTTCAAAACGTATTCTGTTCGTCCACGTTTATCCGTATCATACCAGTCATCTTCTAGCACTCATTCTACCTTGTTTCTCATCCTTCTATAACTCGGCCTTTCACAGTCCCGTCACTTATAGTACTCGTGTCCTCAGTCACACACGTCATAACTTATTACTACACTGTTGTCTCGCTTTCTCCTTATTCCTTCTTTCCGTTAACTTCTTCCCTTCACCAACCTGATCCGCCCCGTCCTGCGCGACCTCTTAAGATTTCTGCCCACTCCGCAGACTCTAATTTTCCTTAGGTTACTCTAGCTTCTCATTTGCTTCTTATGTCAGAATTTGTAAGACTTTCAGAAAACTTCCCAGGGGGTCACCCATCCTAAAATTTCTCTCACTCCAGCACGCTTAACCTTGAAACCCTAATGAAGTTCGATGCGTTATGCTAGTGCGATCGCGTCCACCTCACCGCATGACCTTCGCCACATAATCTGGGGTAAATTGAGATCTTAACATATTCCAAAACGTCCTCACAACACATCTCATCAGCTGTCTTATCAATACCTTCCTATCCATCACAATTCTTCTCCTTTATACTCTTGTCTTAATCGTATCATTACTCCCTTTAACTATAATCTCGTCATATTTTTCTCCTACTTATCGGCTCAGTCGGCACCTTAATATATCACTCTATCCAAACCTACTAGTCCTTTCTAAATCATCTCTTAATATCACTAGTCCGTTCCAAATTCCTTATTACCATATCCCCATCGACCTCCTATTTACTATTATCACCAATTCCACAATTAACTTATTCCTAAAGGGCAGCCATACTCATAGCTCAGTCAAATCCCATCGTTACTATTGACACGACCTTTCCCAAACATATTCCAAACTTACATCTCATTTCTCGTATTATTTCCAGAAAAAAATTTCGGCGAGTTTCCTCGTATTTCTTACTATCCCAAAACACCGCACGCAGAAATACCAACAATGCCTCACGGGGCCATCATATATATCATATCATATCGTATCGTATCACGCACGGTGGCTCTCAACATTCATAAAAGTTCGAAAATAATGGACTTACCTCGTATCCAACACGACCGCACGTGTTACACTTTCTTATTTACTTTCCTTTTCGATTTTCAACTTTACATTTCAATCGAACGTCAATACCTTACTCGACATATATCTTTCATACCTTTGCTTACTCGCGTGCTTGGTAACTTCTAATATTATCACTTTCACCTCTTCGATCGATGTCGTTCTTCTCCGCTGAAATAAAAAAGGTTAGTATAAGAAATCTCATTTCCTATGACTTGGCTCTATGGCACGATCTAAGAGGTGAAAGAAGAGTAACCACCCTAGATGCCCCGTAGCCTCCTGTTTATAAATGTGGCCGGCTTCACACCATAAACAGGACTCTACTGGACACGACTTTGCAGACAACCCCTAGGACGAACTGCTCTGATACCAATTTGTCACACCCTAACTTTATAGGGCGTGATGGGCACCCGACCCTTACTTAGGGCCGAGCGAACCCGCTGACTCTCGTAACATTCATAATCTTACCGGACTCGTAAGTCGTGAAATGAAAACATAATGTAAGCTTTTCAGAAAAATCATGCTTTTCGTTCTTCTCAAGTTAAAGAAAATCTGTATACATATGAAACTCGTAACACAACACATAATAACACATCGGCTTATGGAGCCGCTTACGTCACTGACATACTATATACATGACACTGTCTGCAAAGTCTCTAACATGGAACATGAAACCATAACATAATACTCTGACTCGGCAGCACTCCGGAGAAAATGGAGCTCGCCAATCCCGCTGGAACATCTTCTACTAATATCCTCAGCTCGTCTGGGTGTACCTGCGTGGCATGAAACGCAGCCCCCGAAGAAAGGGGGTCAGTACGGAATATGTACTGAGTATGTAAAGCATGAAATACAGTAAGCGGGATCATACTGAAGTAAAGAGTATAGAAAATCATAAGACTTGCCTTTGAAAACATATATCATGCATGTCAATGTCATAAAATCATCGTAAAAACATATAGCGTGTCCCGGCCCTCTAGTGAGGGACTCGGTGAGTAAAATCATAATATGGATATATAAAGTATACATATAACGTGTCCCCGCCCCTCTGTGAGGGACGCGGTAAATAAAATATATCATCATGTATATATATACATATATATATATATATATATATATATATATATATATATATATATATATATATATATATATATACCCGGCCCTCTAGTGAGGGACTCGGTGAATGAAGTCATCATATGCCATCCCGGCCGCCTCCCATATCCATATCAGCGTATATATATATATATATATATATACGTGCCCCGGCCCTCTAGTGAGGGACTCGGTGAACAATGCAATGGAATGTGCACGAATACGTGTCCGGCCCGGACTCGGTGAAAGATATTGAGGCATGCACGAGCAGAGTAGTGAGAAACCATATGCACATAAATCATTTTCAGAGACTCAATGAAGTAATCTAAACGAATCGTCATTTGAAAATCGGGACAATAGTTATACCAAATATCTTTCGGACGTTACTCGGAAACATATCAAACATCATAAACATATTGAGGAACCGTAGGGATCATAGTCATATATCAAGCCAATCCGAGCCCGCCTCGGAAAGTTACGGACATTACTCACTTAGGGACTTTCTACGAACATATCGAGGCAATCCGAGCCCTTCTGTGAAAGTTACGATCGTTCGTAGTTACGGAATCATTTAAAACAAAACTCTTTTGAAAACAAAACTTTTATGCAACTTTTGAAATTTAGTCATACAAAAACATAAGAACCATAATTTGACTACATTAAGAATGCGAATATCAAGAAACAAATAAGAATCATAGACACGCTCGGATCGCAAGAATAGAGTTACCTCGAGGCTCGTGTCATAACTTACTTTCAACTAAGACATGCCAAAAGAAAGAAAGGTTGAGCTTTACATACCTTGTCCGCTTCCTAAGCTAATCCAAACTTAAGTCTCGGCTTCTCAAATCTACAATAATGTCATTAGGCATCAACCATTAGTCATAAACACTTAAGAATCCAATTCCAAGCCATCACTTATTTACAGAAATTTGGGCAGCATCTCCCCTATAAATTCAACAACCCCGAGAATTCAACTCGGCCAAATCAACAACAACCATACCAACAACCATACTAACAACATCCATAAGTGATTCAAAACGCATTCTAACGTTAATAATTCCTTCACACAATTCGACAACATTTCATTTATATTCAAATAAACTACATATGATCAAGCCAATACCAATGCTCACATATTCAATTACTAATCCGCAACCATTCAAACAAGATTTAAGAACATTCCAAACAATCCGCACAATATTCAAGACAACCTCAAACATGCCATAGAACCCGAAACCACCAACTACATTAGGACAACAACACATTCTTTCTTCCAAATTCATAAACTATATCAACAATTCATACGTTAGCAACATCATTTTCATCAATACAAGAAACGATATTGCAATCACATTATCTTCTAAATCAGCCCACACGAATCACAATCATTAAAACAACATCATAGAATCCACCGAACAACTTTCATAAAATTAGTTCACCATATTCTAACAAAATAGCCCTACACGGCCTCCAACAATAATTCCATGAATTCATTCATTCCTACATGCCAAAACATACACAAACCATCCATAATAACATCACCAAACACTAAATAAAATTTATTCGTCATACCTACACCAACCACATATACACGGCCACCATTCAACACACCCAAGTTTCATGATTCTCATCCACTTCCACATACACAACATGCACAAACATCTATAAGAACATGTAACCAAGATTAAATCTCACCTTCTTCCATTTGACTTCACCACTCGGCTAGGATTACAAATTGCAAGAACGGATGTTTTGCTTGCTTCAACAACCACTCCATGTTGTAGAGGACCTTCCAATTCGTAGGAAATTTAGGAGAAAAGAATTTTTCTTGATCAAATTTTCCATGACCATGTTCGGCCATGCCTTGGCCGAACTCTCTCTTCTCTCTTTTTCTCCATCTTTCTTGAATTTTCTAAATATGGAAAGATGAATTGCCTTGTGTTGTCATCACTTATATATATATATATATATATATATATATATATATATATATATATATATATATATATATATATATATATATATAGCACATGGCCGGTCATTTTTTTTTTTTCTCTCCAATTTTCTAGAATTTTCTTAAGGTAATATATGATAAATAAGTCTTATATATGATATATATACACATATATATATATATATATATAGCTCCCACAATTATATGTAATGTACACATGTGCCATTTCATGGCATGAAAATATTGGCCAACCAAGGGTGGGGGTATCCACACGGCCACCATGGCTTCTTCAAGAAGTCATGAAATAAAAAATTCCAAGTTTGCCCCTAATTTTCTTGTTCCAATTTTACCCTTAGCTCCATACCAATAAAAAAAGGATGAATATGCAACTTATGCATTCTTAACAAAATCGAAAAAATATAACCTTGTCTGTCACCGATGTTGGTTGATGTTGGCGAAACTAAGTTAATTAGCCCTGTATATGATTCGACGAGTAGTTAACGAAAATGAAACTCATTCGGGGGACGGTTATTAGCGATTCAGAATGGTCGACAAGTCATATGCGATAATCGACGTCGAGCAAAAAAAAGTTTCAGATTGGCGGTTGGGTATTTCTGAAAGTGTCACCCATGAAGGGTGTTATGAGATTCGGCAGAAAAGGGAAGCTAAGCCCGAAGTATATTGGACCTTACCAGGTCGTCCGTAAAATAGGCGAGGTTACCTATGAATTAGACCTACCGTCTGATTTGGGGCGTGCATCCGAGTCTTCCACGTGTCAATGCTTCGCAAATATGTAGGCGATCCTTCCGAGTATTTCCCATAGATGATATCCCGGATGACAAGAGGGTTATCCTACGAGGAGCTTTGACCTATAGCCATGCGGATCGCGAGGGTGAGAAGGTCGAGTACTAAAGATGTGGCTTCCGTTAAGGTATTGTGGCAAAACAATGACAAGGAGGAGATGACCTGGGAGGCTGAAGAAGAGATGAAGAATAAGTATCCCTACTTATTTCCTATGCCTGCAGGTAATCCAAATTCCTAGATGGTTTATGTTGATCGATGAATAAACTGTATGTGATATCGATACAAAAGACTCCCCCGGAGTGCTTATGAGATCCTGTAAGACTAGTTTAACATTCGAGGATGAATGTTCTAAAGGGGGGAAGTAAATTGTTATATCCCGTATTTTGTACATTAGGACAATCCGAGCTAACTACGATAAGTTAAGGACAAGACTATTTCGGGATACGAGGTTGAGACTTTTGACCTCCGATTTTGTTTTAAGGCATAAGTTGCTTATGATTTTATTGGTAGGGAATATTAAGAAAAATTTGGGGTTAAAAGTGAATTATGGAAAGTTATTATTTCATGAAACCAAGCCAAGTTGGCCGTGTGGCTTATGGGTGGCTCCCCATGTTTGCGTCAAATTTAATTCATCCAAGTCATGTGGGGCATGGTACACATGGATGAATTATATATGGGGATATTAGATGACTAGCAAGTCATAATTCATCATTTTTCATACCTTAGAAGCTTGGAGAAACATGGAGAAAACAAAGGGAGAACATCGTTACCCGGCCAAGGTGGCCGAACATGGTGCCACAAAAATGGATCAAAAAAAATATTTTTTTCTAGCTTTTCAACCAATTGGAAGGTCCTAATTAACGTGGAGTAGTTGTTGGAGCAATAAAACCACTCGTTTGTGCCATTTACAACCCTAGCCAAGTTGAGAAGTTGAGTGGAAAAGGTAAGGATTAAT
>NC_081345.1:354799-366061 GCF_029784015.1 Lycium ferocissimum
TTTTAAGGGATTGTTATATCCCGTTTTTTGTACAAGGGATATTCCGATAAGTTGCGGAAAGTTAAGGACAAGGCTATATACATTTTTTTCCTCTTTAAAAGAAGAAGAGTCCATGTTCATCTTTTTTTTTGGGAGGGGAGCGTTAAGGGAAAATTTTGGGAAATTGGGGGTTTTGGGCTAAAAGTTGGAAAGAATTTCCAAGGCCCGGGCGCGGCCCCACCCCAATTTGGGCCAAAATTTTTTAACCCAAAAAAGGGGGCCATGTTTTCATTTAATTTGGGGGGGCATATAAAATTGTAAAATTCAAACCATGCAAGACTTATTCTTTTTTTACAACCTTAAAATTTTAAAAAATTTGGAAAAAAAAAAAAAAAAAAAGGGGAGATGCCCGGCCAGTGCCCCTTAAATATATATATATATATATATATATATAAAAAAATTTTGGGCAAAAACAAGGCACAACTCATTATTTTCCAACTCAGAGAATTCAAGAAAAAAGAGGGGAAAAAATCCGAGACAAAGGTTTTTTGTTTTTAAAAAGAAAAAAATAAAAATAATAATTTTTCCTAGTCTCTCTACTAATTGGGCCCCTATAATGGGGAGGGTTGTAAGGAGTAAATCTTCTTGCGAATTGTAATCCTAGCCGAGAAGGGGGGGGTTTGGGGGGGGGGAAGGTTCAATTTATTTTTCATATGTTATGCATGGTTTGGTATGTTGTGGATGGAAATGGAAAAAACCCTGAAAACTTGGGAAGATGATGTTGACCCAATTTTTTTGGGAGAAATGAGAATTGATTTTACTTATGTTTTGGGTTTTTTGTTTGGATTCTATGATGTAAAATGAAAATTTAAGATCCAAGTTTGGGGGTTTTAGTTTTTTGGGTTTATTTGGGAAGGGTTAAAGGATTTTAATATGCTTTCTTTAACCTTTTGGGAAAAATGTTTGTAAACGATGAACTGGATATAGTTTATAAAATTTGGAAGAAGAAAATGTGTCAAATTTCCAATGAATAAAAAGTTCTGGGGGTTGGGCCCCCGGTTTTGGGGTTTTCTTTAATATTTTTGGGGGGATTGTTTGGGAAAAGTTCCTTAATCTTATTTCCAGTGGTCTTTTAGAATTTAAGATGATCATTGATGGTTTGGGAAAGAAATTTTTAATTTAAAAGGAAGATAAATGGGAAAGTTATTAGGGTTTGTGGGAAAAAACTTTAATCTTGAATGCTTTTGAATTGAATTGATCTGGGAGTAATTTTTGGATGGTTGTTGTTGAGGCCGGGTTGGGCTTCTGGGATGTTGGATTTATGGGGAAAAAGGGCCCCCCAAAATTTTGAGAAAAGATGGTTTGGAATTGAATCCTTCGGGGGTTTATGCTAAAGGGTTTAGCCCAAAACGTTGTTGAACGTCAAGGGGACCCCAAGTTTTACAAGATGGGCGAACCGGTCGGGAAAGCTCACCCCTTCTTTTTTTTTTGGCATGCCCTAGTTGTTTAGGCCATAAAGAGTTTCGAGGTAACTCCGTCTTAAATTCCAAGATGTTTATGATTTATATTTTTTTACCAAAGGGTTTTGGGGATCCTTAATATTCCCTGTCATGGGCTTTATGTTTTTTGATATGGTTGGGTTTGGGGAAAGTTTTTTAAACGGTTTGTTCCCGGAAAAACCTAAAGCTGAAATGTCCGTAACTTTCGTAAAAAGAACCGGGGTTTCTGGAACGCTCAGAGAAAGTTTTGTAACGTATAACATTCTGATTTCGCGCGGGCCCGCATTGGTTGATGATATCCGCGGTCCCCGAGATTTTCCGTCGTATAGTTCTAACGACTTGTTTTTTGAAAGAACTTGACATGATTTCCATTTTAACTCTCGAACGTCGACTACTTACTTATCCATTGAGTCTGTAATGATGATTTATGTGCATATGGTTTCTCACTACTCTGCTCGTGCATGCCTCAATGCATCTTTCATCGAGTCCCGGGCCGAGTACGTATTCGTGCACATTCCCACCGCATTGTTCACCGAGTCCCTCACTGAGGGCCGGGCACGGTATATATATATATATGATGATATGGAGATATGGCCATGATGGCATAGATGATTCTATCCATCGAGTCCCGAAAGCGGCCGGGACACGCTATTCACCGAGTCCCTCACGAGGGCCGGCACGGTATATATATATGTATATATGCATGCATACATGATGATGATATGACTTCATATCACCGAGTCCCTCACTAGAGGGCCGGGACACGCTATATGTTTATACGATGATTATATGATATTGACATGCATGAGATATGTTTTAAAGGCAAGTTTTATGATTTTCTGTACTCTTTACTTCAGTATGATCCCGCTTACTGTATTTCATGCTTTACATGCTCAGTACATATTCCGTACTGACCTCCTTTCTTCGGGGGTCGCGTTTCATGCCGCGTTGGTGTACACCTGCATTTAGCCGAAGATATTAGTAGAAGATGTTCCAGCGGGGTTGGCGAGCTCCATTTTCTCCGGAGTGCTGCCGAGTCAGAATATTATGTTATGGTATCATGTTCAATATTAGAGACTTTGCAGCATGTTGTCATGTATATAGTATGTTAGACGTGCTGCCCATAAGCCGATGTGTTGTTATGTGTTGTGTTACGAGTTTCATATGTATACAGATTTTCTTTAACTTGAGAAGAACGAAAAGCATGATTTTTCTGAAAAGCTTACATTATGTTTTCATCTCACGACTTACGAGTCCGGTAAGATTATGAATGTTACGAGAGTCAGCGGGTTCGCTCGGCCCTAAGTAAGGGTCGGGTGCCTATCACGCCCTATAAAGTTAGGGTGTGACACTTTAAGGGGTGTACTTATACTATTACCCAATTATACTTTGTCTTATATCAACATTTTCCATTCTAAATTAGGCGGCACTTTTATTCCGACATTCTGATCCCCTAGCCGTTCATCTAGTCACTTTCTTTCTTTTCCAAATATCATTGTGTTAGTACTTTCCAAGCTTAGCCTGTAGTGAAAACAGCATCAACTTGCCCTGTAACATTTGTGCCATTTATCTTTCTTTTCACTTGAACTTCGTTACCCTGTCCGATTAATGCCTTCCATATACCGCCACGTTGGTTGCCGGAATACACGTATCCGCTGATATAGCCATGTATGGGATATTATACACACACGTAGACACATAGTTGCTACCCTCTCGCTTACAAAATATTTCCAAACACTATTCAAACTCACCCTAACTCTAGAGCTGTGACGCCCCGTCTTTCTCTTCACCGGTCTAGTCCGCCTCGGCCTACGTGACCTCTTAAGGTTTTCGCCCACTCTGTATATTCTAATTTTCCTTAGGCTACCCTAGCTTCTCATTTGACTCTCCTATGTCTGACCTTTTAGGATTTTTAGTACACCTCCCAGGGGGTCACCCATCCTAAAATTTCTCCCACTCCGGCACGCTTAACCTTGGAACTCTGATGAAATACGATGCTTTAATGCTAGCATGATCGCGTCCACCTCACTACATGACCTTCATCACATAATCTGGAGTAAATTGAAGTCTTAACAGGTTTCAAAACGTCCTCATAACACATCTCCCTCCGAATTAGGAGGGGTCTCTCACTCTTCTGACTCCACAATTTCTATTTAGCCCTTTTCTGTCACACCCTAACCTCATTAGGGTGTGATGGGCACCCGACCCCACATCCGGAGCCGAGCGAACCCACAGACTCTTATTACGCACATAAATTTTTTTTCAAATAAAGACAAAATGTAAAATATAACTTTCAGAAATAATTCTTTTCGTCGCTCTTAAATTACACAAATTCTGTAGTCAAACAAAACCAATCACATATGACGTATCGGCTGATGGAGCCGCTTACAGACTGACAACCAACACCCACGACGCCGTCTCGCAAAGTCTCTAACACGATCCGTAAATCATACTGCATACAACTCGACTCCTGCAAAGACTCCCGGAAAATGGAGCTTGCCATCTCCGCCGGAACATCTTCTATAACGACTTCCTATCCGGGGAGTACCGCGGCATGAAAAACGAACCCGAAGACAGGGGTCGGTGACGAATATGTGCGAGTATGCAAGGCATGCAACACAAAGAAACAGAACGATAACTGAAACAGACAAAACTACCCGGTACATACACTACTCAGATTTACCAGACACTTACCTTTCAGACACAATCCATACATCCCTGTCTCATGTGCGAAAACGTACAGAAAGTACACGAGTGGTCCAGTACCGAAATGCTTGTCTTACAATCATAGATCGCATGTCCGAAGAGGCGCGGAATATACGCAGCGCGTCAGGGGTCTCACACGTCAGACGGAGCACATAACATATCGTACGCTTCGCTGATGGCACATATCCGACAGTTTACAGATCGTACAGAAGATTCAGATAATGTCTCGTATCGGACGGAATTCGTAATCGACGCGTACGTACGCAGCTATATCGAACGGATCCGTAATCGTAGTCGATGTACGGTTGTACCTACGTATTCATAATCGTAGTCGACGTACCGAGATATATCGCATGCATTCGTAATTAAAATCGGCGCATGGGGGTAATGGGCGAGCCTTATCAAAATCGTAGATGCAAAAGTCCGACGTACAAAGTCGTCATCGTGAGTCGAAGTACAAAAATGCGTACCTTGTCCAATATCAAAATGCTTATTTTCGGACCACGTATTATGCATAACGTATCATACATTATCATATACATATATTGATATCGATCCCGCCCTCCAGCCGAGGGACGCGGTAATAACCCGGCCCTCTAGTACGGACGCGGTGAATGTACGTATCATATGCCATCCCGGCCACCGTCCCCATATCATCGATCATAATATCATATGCATAAACGCAGCCCGGCCCGCCTACGAGGGACGCGTGAACAATGCAAAGGAACTCGCACGATAACGTAACCCGGCCCGGACGCAAGGAATGTATACATATACGTAAGCATGCGCACGATAACATATCCCGGCCCGGACGCAAGGGGAACAGTATACATTGAGCCTTGCACGAGCAGTCGTGAGAAACCATACGCACATAAATCCGTACTCAATGGATAGGTATACCGACCGACATCGGGGAGGATTCGGAACAAGTTTTCGGTTCTTTGAGTTAGTATCGAAAAGTTATAAACGTTTGAAATACGTAAAAACCTCTTCGGACTTTTTAAGCGATCCGAGATCGTACGTAAGGAACATTAAGGCTTACGAGAATGCTCATATCCAAAATACTCGTACCGGTAAGACTCACGTCCGAATACTTATAATGTAATACTTATGTCGGAACCGTGTCAAAATACCTATACCAAATGTTCATAACGTATTGATTATGTCGAAATTCTCATATCGGAAGGCTTATACCAAAATACTTATATCGTAATATTTATATCGAATAATTTATATCGAATGCTTATATCAAAATATTCAAATCGATCATTGCATCAAGCGTTTATGCCGAATTAGCCGAACTTAATACTCACATTTGAATTACCACATATTATAACAAACTTGGAACATTAGACAAAGGTCTCCATTAATTATCGTACGAAATAAGGCAAATAGAACAATATACCTAGGTCTCGGATTGTGGCCCACTTCGGGTCAAATTAGGTGGCGTACCCAATTTACGTATTTTACACCTCATAATATCATTCGTGATAGTTTTAAGGCAGTCGGGTCTCATTTGTTCAAGCTCTGTGTGTTTCGACAACTTTTCCAACCATTAGCAACATAATTGATTCAATTCTACCGAAAGAAAAAGGGGCAATTTCGACGTGGATTCCGAAGAGTAGTTGTCCCCAAAGTCCAAATTCAAGCCTAGTATATCTAGGACATGCCAAGAGAAAGAGAGGGTAAGCCTTACATACCTGTCTTGCTCTTTTTACGATCGCCAAAACTCGATCCCGTTTCGTCAAAAACCTACAAAGGGTCACGTTTACCAAGCACATTCATGGGACTTAAAATTTCAACCTTGGTTTACTACTTGTCTACCGAAATTTCGGCAGCACCTCCCCTATAAATATGACACCCCGAGAATTTAACTCGGCTCAAATATCAACAACAACAACCACAACAACATCAACATCAACAATTGGCTAGAATCACATACTAACATGAATAGTCATCTTTATGCATAAGCGACGACTTACAACAAATTTCACATTTTCAATCCAACATGGATGTTTTCATACTTTATTTACTTATCAAGATCACCCCAACATCATTTAGAGGCATTACATATGGTTTTCCATCTTATTCGCAAAATATACAAATTTTCCATCGAAACCATAATTCACCCAACACTTCTAATTTTTGGCATACTTACTCACAACACATTTCCATCTTCCAAATTCACCAACCATAATCCTAATTTGCACCTTAACATCTTCGTTATCACAATAACATAAAATCATTTCAAAATGGCATAACCTTCTACATTCCATTTCAACACCAACCTAAACCATTTTGCCTTCATTAACATTATAAGGATCACAATAACACAACTAACTTATTAAACAAAACAATTCTATCACCATTTCCCTTGCATATAGGCCACGGCCAACATGCAATTCTTCAACTTCCTTCAATTCTCATTCGACTTCCATTTCCAATACGAATTCCACATTAACCACAACTATAATACAACTTAAAATTCAACATACCTACACTACATATAATCTACCACTTGCACACATGCACTTACGCCATGCAACTTTCATTTTTCTATACATTCTATTCATTTACATATGCTACAACACAAACAAACCTTCATAACATAAATAGAAGGAATGAATTTTTACCTTTTTCTTCTAACTTCTTCACTCAACCAAAATGCGGAAACGACGAAACGGATGGCCTATCTTCCCGAAACAATTATACCACGTTGTAGAGGACCCTTGAATTAGTAGGAATACCACAAGATAATAATTTTTGGGACAAGATTTCAAGGGGCAAAAATTATGGGGCTTGGCCGAATGGCCTTGGAAGTTCTTGCTCTTCATCTTTTTTTTTTTGTTCTCTTGAATGATGATTTCTCTAGATTTCTCTTCACTCCCTCATGTATATATATTTTCCACCATCATGTGAGAGGCACATGCCTCTCTAGAATTTTCTTTAAATTAAAAGATGACTTAATTGTCATCATTTTTCATCCTTTTTTTTTTTTTTTTTTTTTTTTTTTTGTCACATGGCCAATATGGCCTCTTTGGAATTTTCATGAACCTTAGGTAAAATTCCCATTTTGCCCCTCGACTTTTCTCAATATTACCATTTTGCCCATAGCCTTCCGCATTATTTCCATTGACCACTTTGCGAATTCTTTTTACCCTTAACCTTTCTCAATATTTCCCATGCAATAATAGTCATAAATTATATTTATAACAACTCGTACATCAAAATGATCTTTGAAAATGATCTCTTGCCCCAACTTCCCACGACGACTTCGAAATATCCAAACGTACAAAGTACGGGCTATAACATTTTCAATCTTTAATATTGACTTCTCACCTATGGATATGACTACTTCCTATCCTAGACTTCCAAACTCCCAATGGTGGTGAACACACCTTAATCGTCGTTACTTATAAATACTTGGTTATCGGCCTTTGGATTTCTGCTTACCGCTAATAAGTGACAATCATACAGCAAATACACATACATAAAAATATTCCAATAAAGACTCATATACCTGTAGCCGCATTTGGTGACGCCTCCTGATCCTGTCTACTGGCCAATGCATATAGGCGGTTCGATGGACCGCTAAAACCAGCAGGCTCCGCCGCGCCTACCACGGCTCCGCCGGGTGCCGCATACCCCGCCCGCCGTGGCGCATAACTACCGAAGAGGATGAACTAGTAACTGACCCAGTAGGCTGAGCCGCACCACCAGGACTGTCCCTATACGGACACTCTCTCATAACATGGCCTTGAAGGCCGCAAGTAAAACAAGCACTGTGAAGGACGGCATTCCCCCCTGTGGAGCTCGCGACATCGCGGGGCACCGAGGGCATCGATAGCCTCGTCTCGACCCGAACTCCCGCGCATCCGTGAACTCCGAAGTCCTCGGGAGCTCGACCCGCCCCGAGTACCCCGTGTCGTCAAATCTCCTACCAAGAACCGCGAGGGTGCACTCGTGGCCGGGCCGAGAAGAATACCAAGCGTACCGTCGAGGCTGCCCGCCTCTAAACTCCCCGCACAACCCGCCGATCTAGCCTTCGGGGTCGGCCCCCGCCATGATCTCCGTCGGGCCGATGCCTTCGTGTCGATCCTCCATCCCCGCGCATAGGCCCGCACTCGAGCAATATCCATACCAGCCGGGAAGCCATCACCGTACGCTATCAACCAAGTAACGATCCGTACCCCATCACGTATCGACGCATCCTATCACCATGTCCGCGCAACGGTGGGTGCATGTCTAGCCAAAGAGTCGAACTCTAGACTATACTCTCGAACACTCGCCATTCTCGCTCGACATGCGAATCTATTAACTCGGCCGGCCGCATCTCTCGAGGAGAAAAGGCTCCGTGGAAGGTTCTCCACAAACTCGTCCCATACCGCCGGAGGAGCATCCTCCCCAGACAACTCCCACGACTCATACCAATTAACGGTCACATCACGCAACCGATACGAGGCGCAGCGTACGTACCCGCCCGTAAGCTCTAATACCCTCGCTGTGCGCCGCATCCGTCGAATAAACTCCTCGGGGGTCCCCTAGGGCTTTGACCCGTAGAACTCGGGGATTACGTGTCAAGAAATCACGGTCCCCGTATCATCATATCTCTGCTCACATGGTCACCCCCTAATACGTGCCTGCGAGCCTGCCCCGCCACTATTCTGGTCAGCAACTGGACAAAGATTCGCACGGCCCTATCCTCCGCCCGTCGTGGAGCCGAAGGCTCGGCACCGGAACTCGGGACTTCCGGGGCGGTGGAGCCGACTCGACCCGCAGCTCGCTCGCCGCCCCGAGCTCCTTTGGTGGGCGGTGCGAACCGGCCGACGTGGGGCACAACCTCGCACAGGCCGAGCACGGGCCCCGGTAACTCTCTCGTCCGGCTAGTCTCTCCACCGCCGCTCGCCGACTTGCCCTTCTCGGGGTAGCCGTCGCCTTTCTTGGAGGCATCACCGAAAGCACAACACCTTTTCGTTGGGTGGAGGAGTCATCCCGATAATACAAATCTCTATCGCACGATCTAGGATCGAAGGAAAGATAACATCCTAAATGTCCTCGTAGCCTCCTCGTTTATAGATGTAGTGCACAACACACCGATAAACAGACTTACTAGACCCGTCCCTTCCGTAGAGTTTCCGAGACGAACCGCTTCCGATACCACTTTTGTCACGACCCAACCCCGTAGGCCGTGACTAGTGCCCGAGCTGGGCACCCGTACACACAAAAAATGAGAATCGGCATACAACAACTTATACATAGACATAGTTCATACGTAGTTCCAAATCGCCGCATATGCAAATATATGTATGGCACAGAAGCCGGCAAGGCTATCATAAGCACAGCGTCCCAAAATATATATACAAACGCAAGCCGACAAGTGTCGCCACGGCGAACGGGACCGCCAAAACACAAATCATACGAACACAACCGAACAGTAATATCTACAACCCACATATATGTCTCCGCTGCCCCAAGAGTATCAATGTTAATCATATGACGGACAAAAATCGTGCACTCGCACAGACATACACATATACAACAAAAGAGTCTCAGACCAAAATATGGGCTCGGAACAAGGGAGCACTCCAAGACAAATTAATGGGAATCCTAAGCCGGCGGATCACCAAAGTGTCCGTACCTCGCGGGCATTTAAACGCAACCGAAGAAAGGGGTCAAGACGAATATGTACTGAGCATGTAAAGCATAGAATACAGTAGACAGAGACATACTAAAATAAGGAGTATAGAAAATCATAAGGCTTGCCTCTGGAACACAAATCATACGTATCAATATCATATCCAGCTCATGGACCGAGTGACACAAGAAAATAATCATCATGTACATATGCATGTATAACGTGTCCCGCCCCAGCCGAGGGACCTCGTAAGTAAAATCATCATGTCATATACATATAACGTGCCCCGGCCCCCCGGCCGAGGGACGCGGTAAGTAAAATCATCATATCATGTACATATAACGTGCCCCGCCCCTCAGCCGAGGGACGCGGTGAATGAAGTCATCATATGCCATCCCCGGCCGCCTCCCCCATATCATCATATCATCGTCATATCATATAACGTGCCCCGACCATCTAGTGAGGGACGCGAATATCATCATATACATATAACGTGCCCCCGCCCCCCGGGCCGAGGGGACGCGGTGAATTATACCGTGGAATTAAAACGCACCCCCCCCCCCCCCCCCCCCCCCCCGGGACGCAAGGAAAGTAATAATGGGCCCGCACGAGCAGAAAGTAGCCGAGAAACCATGCGCATATAAATCATCATTCGTACTCAATAGATAAGTAAGTAATCACGCTCGAGCATTAAAACGATAGTCATATCAAATCCGTTCTTAAATCGTCGTAGCCGCGTTAAAAGAAATTCTGAGGGACCGTAGATACGTATCAAAACCAATCCGAGTCCGCCCGAAAGTTACGACATTATACGTTATAGAATCATTTGCGAACATATCAAAGCAATCCGGTTCCGTCTATGAAAGTTACGGCCATTACTAGACATAGAATCTTTTAAGAACAAAAATCCTTTACAGAACATTTAAAATCCAATCATACATAAGACTTAAGGACCATAGTCCGACCATACGAAGAATGTCAACATCTATGGAATAAGAATCGCAAAACATGCTCTTAATCTAAGAATGGAGTTACCCCAAGACTCATATCATGTCACCTTACTTATGTCTAAGACATGCCAGAAGAAAGAAAGGGTAAGCTTTACATACCTCGTCCGCTTCCTAAGCTAATCCAACCTCAAGTCTCGGGCTTCCCAAGGTCTACAATTGTCACGACCCAACCCCGTAGGCCGTGACTAGTGCCCGAGCTGGGCACCCATACGCGCTCACTAACCAGATTCGGCATACAAACGACTCGTACATAAATCAGTATCAGGCGTGGCTCCAAACTGACGCATACAAACATATGCTACACAAAAGCCGGCAGGGCTATCATAATATATATAACGTAGCAAAGCAGACATACACGTTACTCGACAAGGTCGCTAATGGCAGCAATACGAAACACAACCTACTTAACGCGTCCGAGCAAACCGTACATAAC
>NC_081345.1:366161-396609 GCF_029784015.1 Lycium ferocissimum
AATTTTGGAAACTAATTATTTCATGAAAATGGCCATATGTGGCCATGTGTGTGGTGTGGGCCATGGTACACTTGTGTGAATTATATAAGTGGCAAAAGATGACTAATTAAGTCATCTTCATCATTTAGCACCCTAGAAAATTCAAGAAGCATGGAGAAAGAACAAGGGGCCATGGTGAAAAAAACTGAAGACCAAAAAGTTATGATCAAAAAATTATTTTCTCCTAGCTTTTCTACTAATTGGAAGGTCCTCTATAACATGGAGTAGTTGTTGGAGCAATTAAGTTGTTCGTTGTTGCGATTCACCAACTCTAGCCGAGGGAGAAGTTAAGTGGAAGGTAAGATTTAATCCTCCTTACATGTTCTATAGATGTTTGTGTATGTTGTGGAGTGTGGAAATGAATGAAATTCATGAAATTATGGTGTGGAAGTTGTAGCCGTGTACATGTTGCCTTGGTGTAGGAATGATGAATTAATTGTATTTAGCATGTTTGAGTGTGGTTGTAGTGTGTAGAAATGGATGAAAATTTTGGAATCTATATATGTTGATGTTGGCCGTATAGGGGCTGTTTTTGGTAAGTTATGGCGAATTGATTTTACTTAGTATTTTGGTTGTTGTTGTCATGGATTATGTGATGAGAATGAAGGTATTGAATGATTCAAGTTGAAGTTGTAATTGTTGTGGATTTGGCCGTGTATATGTGGTGTTGGTTAAGAATGAAGGACTAATTTTATTTGGTATGTTTAGGATGTTGTGTTGTGGATTTTATGTTGTAAAATGAAGGCTTAATGGTTGAAGATTGAAGTTGTAATCGTATGGGCTGTTTTGGAAGCTAATGTGATTGTAATATGGTTTCTTGTATGTATGATAATAATGTTGTCAATGTGTGGATTATTGGTGTCGTTGATGAATTTGGAAGGAATAAATGCATTGTTGATTGTTTTCTTGAACTTGAAGGTTTCGGGTTTCATTATGTAATGGATGGGCTGATTTGAATACGTTGTGAATTGTCCGAAGTGTTCTTGAATTTTGCTTGAATGATCTTGGATTAGTATTTGAATATGTGAGTGTTGGTGTTGACTTGAATGTTTGTAGTCGAATTGAATGTAAATGGAATGTTGTCGAATTATGTAGAAAAGAGTTATTGGTGTTAGAATGCCTTTTGAATTAATTGTTGATGTTGTTAGTATGGTTATTGGTATTGTTGTTGAAGAATTGGCCGAGTTAAATTCTCGGGGTGTTGAATTTACAGGGGAAATGCTGCCCAAATTTCTGTAAATAAAGTGCGAGCTTAAAATGGGATTCCGAGGTGCCTATGACTAATGTTTGGTGTCTAATGACGTGTTGTAGATTTTGAGAAGCCGAGACTTGAGTTTGGATTAGCTTAGGAAGCAATCAAGGTATGTGAAGCTTATCCTTCTTTCCTTTTGGCATGTCCTAGACGCAACTAAGTTGTGATATGTTATGAGCCTTGGGGGTAATTCTACTCTTAAGATCCGAACATGTTTACGATTCATATTTGCTTCTTGATGTTGGCACCCTCAATGTGTTAAGCTATGGACCGTATGTCTTTGATACGATTGGATTTGAAATGCTATGTAACCGGTTTGTTCCGAAAGGATCTTATGTCTAAAAATGTCCGTAACTTTCATAGACAGAACTGGATTGCTTTGATAAGCTCGCAAACGATTCTTATTTGTTTCTTGATATTCGTATTCTTAATGTAGCCGAACTATGATCCTTATGTCTTTTGTATGACTAAATTTCTAAGATTGCATAAGAGTTTTATTTTCAGAAGAGTTTTGTTTTCAAAAGAGTTTTGTTCCTAAACGATTCCGAAACTACGAACGACCGTAACTTTCAAGAAAGGGCTCGGATCGCTTTGATATCTTCGCAAATGATTTCATGACGTATAATGACTTTAATTTTCATTGGCGGGCCCGGATTGGGTTGACGCTCGTCCGTGGGTCCCGCGACTTTCTTCTGTATAGTTCTGATGGCTTTTGAAAGAATTCAATATGACTATCTTTCCGACCCCCAAGTATGATCACTTATTTATCTGTTGAGTCTGAAATAAGGGTTTTTATGTATGTGATTTTGATACGTAACTATGATTTTTAAAGTTCGGTTTGATATGTTCCCGAGTGATATTCAGAAAAAAATCTGATTTGACTACTGTTTTGGCTTATAAACGATGGTTCGTTTTGATTAACCTATTGAGTCTTTGAAAATGTTTTAAACTGTATTTGATTACTCACGATTCTGCTCGTGCATTTTGTTGTTCCATTTTTCGCCAAGTCCCGGGCCGGTTATGTTATCGTGCGCATTATGCTGTATTCTGAAGTATGATGTGTATTCTGAAGTATGATGTGTATTTCGAAGTATGATGTGATACAAAGTCTGATATGTGATATGATATGTGATGATTTGGTGATATGATAATCTGATGATTTATGATATGATGATTCTATTTACCGAGTCCCTCACTGGAGGGCCGGGACACGTTATATGTGCTTTATTCTGGAGTATGATGTGTTCGGTTCGCCGAGCCCCTTTTTGGCCGGGAACCGTGTATATATTATGGTGTTATGATGTGTCCGGTACGCCGAGCCCCTTTCGACCGGGTACTGTGTATATATGCTACGTTATATGTTATATGTATGTATTCTGAAGTATGATCAGTTGGTATCGGAGCCAGTGGTGGGGCAAACCCAATGGTGGGACAAACCCAGTGGTGGGGCAAACCCAATGGTGGGGCAAACCCAATGATGAGGCAAAATTCCACATTGGTTTAGGCCAATCCCACATTGGTTTAGGCCAATCCCACACTGGTTTAGGCCAATCCCACACTGGTTTAGGCTAATCCCACATTGTTTAGGCCAATCCCACATCGGTTAATGTCAGCTCATATGATAAGTTATGATGTGTTACGGTATGAATATGATGATTATTCGCTTATGTCATTCAGTCCCATTATGGGCCGGATATGATACATGACATCGATATGCATGATTCGTATTTCAAGAATAAGCATTTTGGCATTCTGATTATTGTATTTGTCTTCTGTACCTCTGATGTACGATTTGTGTTCAGATGCAAGCCTTTTGGTATTTTGGCTATTATGCTCACTTTCTGTACACCTTACTTCGGTTATGACTTCGTTTTCTGTACTTCCTGCTTTGCATACTCGTGACATATTTAAATCGACCCCCTTTCTTTGGGGTTGCGTTTCATGCCGCGCAGTACCCTGAGATGAGTATGTGATGTTAGCGAGAAGATGTTCCATTTGGATTGGCGAGCTCCATTTCCTCGGAGTGTTGCCGAGTCGAGTGCTTTTGTATGGTGTCTGAAGTTATGGTAGAGACTTTGCAGACAGTGTCGTGTCTATGATATGTCTATTTTATAAGCGGCTATTTAAGCCGATGTATTATTCAGCATTATGTTACGAATTTCATATGTTTACAGATTTCATACGATGCTAGTTTTATTTGATTTGACAAAGATGAAAGGCATGTTTGTTGATACGATCCTACTTGGCACACCTCATTTCAAGACTTACATCCAAGGCCAAGATATGGAACTTCAAGCTCTACAAGCGGCATGGATGATAAGAATGGCATTGAAGGCCTTTGGAGGCCCATACAAGCCCCACAATGAGGCCTATGATGTGTGGGAGGTGGCTTGGGCGAGGCTTGAAGAAGAAGCTACTAGAAAGGGGACCAAATGCGCAAAGTGGCCAAACGTGCAAATAGGGACATTTCTGCAAATTGGCTACATGTGCAAACTTGAACAAGGTCGGGAGTTGGCTATTTGTGCAAGAAGGCCATGCATGCAAGGTTGATTAGAGGGCCATCTATGCAAGGAGGGGCGTGTTTGGCCATTGAAGGCCAATTCTTGAATTAAAGACTACACTAAGAAGACTAGCCAAACAAGGCCCTTACTTCATTAAGGGTAGCATTGTAATTGCCTATTAGTCTTCTTTACTTAACTTGTATATATAGCTTGTCTTTCATTGTAGATTTTAGATTGGATGAATTATGTATTGAATACTCTAAAGAGTGTTAGTTTGTTTAGGGTTAGCTTAGTTAATGGTGGATTCCATTATTGGTCTTGAACCATTTTTCCATTGATTTCATAAAGGGTTGTTCATTTATGGATTTCAATTGAATTTCCCTTGCCTTGATTTCAAATAGCATAGGTTCTTTGAATTGAATCAAATTGAGAGGGTCTAGGTTTCATATACTTAGGTTTGCTCATAGGTTCATTATTCATTGGGTCTTGCTTTTATCCTCTATTTCTCATCCCCTTTCTTCAATTCTCATCTCCAATTTCTTGTTATCTTTAATTCCGCGTTTTTATGATTGATTTGGTGTTTTCCCCAAATCAATTCGTATCATTTGGTATCAGAGCATAGGCTAAGAGATTGTTCCCACAATTTCTAATCCTAGGCTCAAAATCTGAAAATCACAAAAAAAAAAAAAATCGAAAATCCCAAAAAAATTTGAAAATCATTTTGTGCTTTGATTTTGTTGTTTTTGAAGTTAGATTTGAGTTTGTTGTGGTGAAAAACATCTAGAAACGAAATTTGAAGTTATTTGGGTAAGAATTGAAGTTTCCACCATTAGAGGTGCATCAAAGCTTGAAGAGCTCAAAGTGGGTTTAGTTGATTTTGGTGAAATTGAGCTTTGATTCGTATTGGGCTTTGTTGTCTAAGTGATAAGGAACTTAGATCCAAAAATTGGGGCAAAACGAGTTGATTTGGACCATATTGGATTTTTGAGTGTTCTTCATTGTTCATCTTTGTTCTTGGTGAAGAAGAAGATAAAAAGGAAAGTTAGATCCAAGGAATCCAAGTCAAAAGTTGAAAAGTTATTTTTCTAGCCAAAAAGGGTAAATACAAGGTTGAGTGGGTCCCAAGAAGTCAGCAAATTCGAGAGAATCTAGCACAAATCCCGAGCCAACGAAGTTTTCCGAGATCGTGTTATATGGACGAGTTCCACGGACCATATATATTATACGGTCCGTGAAACTCAAGTTTGGGTCCGTGGAAGGCGAGAAATTTGGAAGTTGGAGTTTCGCCCCGAAATTTCGAACTTAAAATACGGACCAAGTTATACGGACCATATTTTATTATACGGTCCGTGAAAGTTGAGAAGCCCAGTCCGTGAAACTTGGACCCAAAAACCAACATTCTGCCTCAAGTTGGTCTTGATACACGACCACTTATACGAGCCATATTATATTTTACGGACCGTGAAAGTCCAAGGAAGGCGGTTCGTGAAAGAGGATCTTAAGTTCGTGCAAAGTCATTTGTGGATCGTGAAATACTTATACGGCCCGTGAAAACTTATACGGACCGTAAAACACCACCACTTGGTCGTGTAAGTCTGATTTCAATAATCTCGATCAGGTGATTTATTCTTAATTCATTTCAATTCCAAAAAAATTTCTTGGGATTGTTTGATGGTTTTGTGTCCCTAATCCTTTGGTAGGGAGCAAAAAAAAAAAAAAAAAAAAAAGAGTATTGAATTTTAAAAATTTTCATTATTTCAAATTGATACCTTAGATCAATTGGGGCTTCACGGCCGTGTTTTCAAGTTATCACCTACCCGGGCCCGAAATTTTATTTCGTTCCCGATTTTCGCATTTCGTTTTTCTTGTTTCCTTCAACTAGTGTGCATTTAGTACTTTTTCTACTTGTGTATGCTAGTTCTTGTGTCCGCATTTCTTTCGTGCTAATTTCTTTCAAGCTTTTCTTCGTTTTATTTCGTTGAATCTTCTTGGCTCAAGTCCTTTTGTTTTATCGAGTCGTCCGTCTTTCGATTAACAAGAATCTATTCCTCCACAAAGGTTAGCAATCTTGTGAATTGATTTGGATTAAAAAGGGTTCTTGACCAACCTTGGAAGAAGCTTAGGTTGAGAGGTAAGTTTGAGTGCCAATACGAGTGACGTGAGGAGCTTTTGCTACCAATCTTGTTTGCTCGTTTTGTAGGCACACGAAGAGGAGACATAAGGAGAAGGAGAGATAAGGATGTCATCCATAGCTTCCGAGTCTTGTGAAGATGATTTTGAAGGTTATGCCTCTAGCAATGGAGGATATGACTATGAGGTTGACGGAGGCTATGAGGGAGATGACATGGGATATGAGCATCACTATTCTTACAATGAATATGATGGTGATGGTGCTCATAGACCGAATGAAGAATATGGTCAATATGATCATAACTTGTACGAGGGTGAAGAATACTACTCCGAGGACAATCGTGAAGCAACACCTCGCGAGGCTTATGAAGAAGAAAGAGTAGATGGGTATGATGAAGAGTCCTATGGTGGATACGAGCATGAAGAGTCTCATCCTAGACACCATGGACATAGGGTTGAGTTGAGGTATGCTCCTTCCTCACATTTTCGATATGAACCACTCGGTGAGGATTTGCAAGAATGGGAAGAATGTGGTGATGATGAGCCTATTGGCTATGCACTTCATGGTGAGTATGCTTGTGAAGATAATGGGATTGCATATAATTCTTATGAGGGTTCTTCTAATAGATATTCACATACATCTCCTTGTAAAGCTTCCTATTCAAAGAAAAATTGTATAAGTGTGTGGATTGGACCAAGTAGGAGTAGTCAAGGAGGAGAAGAGATTATACATTTCCTAATCCAAGAAACACAATGAAATATGATTCTTACCCTAAGCCGGAGGTGCCATGTTCTCAATATGGTTATGGTGTGGAGGGTAGGAGGAGAGAAGTGTTGACGGGAGGTGACCAACTTGTTGGTTATGGAAGTTCTTATGACGACTACTCAAGTCCGACATCTTATCCTAGTCCCAAGGTTATAACGACTAATCAACAAAGTCGGATTCAAGAGATGGGAGATATGCCATCCATAGCAAGCTCATTGGCTATGATCATGAATCAAATATCGAGCTTGACATCGAAAATGAAAGGTATAGGTGGAGAGATGAAAAGTGTGGATGGGAAGTTGAAGGGTATGGATGAACGGATGGAACGCATATGCAAGGTGCAACGAATGAAGATAGAGAAGTCTAAGCCTTGTAAAGCGGAAGAGAGGAGTGAAGCGGAGGGTTCCTTAACCCTTCTAAAGAAATACTTGACACTTGTCCCAACTCCAATGAAATTGAGAGAGAAAAGATTGAGAGGAGTAAGGGAGCGAAAAGTGACGACTCTAGAGAGGAAAAAGGAGAGGATGTGAGGAGTGATGTAAGAGAGTTGTCACAAACTCTAGCTAACCCTTGTAACTTTTCTTTCTTTTCTAGTGGTCTTGTTGATAGTGCGAGTATTCTTGGAAGCAAACCGAATGTTGAGCCTCAAAATTTAAAAGTTCAAGAGGTAGTGGAGAGCTTCAGAAAGAGCAAATGGGCTCCCAAGTTGAGAACCATGGTAAAGAAGATACTTTGTGTGCACTTCAAGGTAAAATAGCTAATCTTGACACTCCAATTCTTGTGAATGAGCATGTTGACTTGAGTGTGAGTGATAGCTTAGCCTTATGTGAGCTTAATGAGTCTTTACCTTATGATGAGCTTAGTGCTATAATGACAATTGACAATGTAGTTGAAATGGATGGTACAACACTAGTTGATCCTAATGATGACTATCTTGACTCTTCTTTTGAGTTCAAGTTGTGTCCATCTAGTGTTGATCCTCTTGGTTTGCATGTTAGTACATTGTCATGTGAGATGTTAGGACACCGACTAGTTGATCCTAGCGATGACCGAATTGATTCTTCTAGCAAGATCAATTTGTGTCCAACTAGTGTGGTTGCTTGTGTTGATCAATTTGTTTGCTATGAAAATCCACTATTTGAGGAACCTTTTGATGTGCTTAATGACCCTCAATTTAGTGATGATATTGATGTAATTGATCATGTGAATAGTCATGTACCTAGTGGGAAGTTTGGTGATGTTGCAAATGTAGTGTCCTTTGGAAACTACAAGGTATTTAGTAACCCACTATGGGGTGATGATGGGCTTGGTCTTGATGACAAGCATGGGGTGGTTAAAGCTTTTGACACCATCCCGATGACGAAAAGTTCTTCTTGAGGGTTTGTGACCCACTTGATGGACCAACGTCGAATTTGGAAAAGGCTTCCGAAAGTGATGAGTGCTCTTTAAAGAAGGGGAGTGAATTACATGAACAAGAGCACACTTCTTGGAAGGACTATGCTAGATCTCCTACCCTAAAGGATGGGAAGATGCTACTTCTAGCTTGGCATAGGTTAGATAACCCTTTCCCTTGTGATGGAAACTTTCCCTTAAAAGGATATGACATGATAGTTGGGGAAGGATACTTTGAAAAAGAAGGTGAAACTTGTTTGCAAATTGTCACTTCTTCCATAAGTGTTCCAACTAGCAAGTGACTTGCTTGAACTTGTGCTTGAACCCCATAATGAGTCTACGCTTGAGGTCACTTTAGTTGAAGAAGTTGTTTTGTGTGACACCTTTCTTTATTACCTATTTGCTTATGATGATACCCATATTTGTGTTAAGGGTGCATCCTTGATTGAGAGCGGTAATTGCGGGGTGAATAGTTGTTTCCTTAGCCATGCTTTGTGGATAACTCTTCCTTCGACCCCGGTGCTAATTGTTGTGCATTGGTCGTGGGACGACATTTGGAGAGTTTTTATTTGCGGAATGAGGGTCCAATGTGTGGTGGGTTTCCTAGAATCAATATAGCATTGCATGCTTATTGTCTTAGTCCCTTCGATTTCCTTATCTTACCCTCGTTTCGTAATCCTTTGAGGGGTCAACTTCTTGGTGCCCCATATGTGGAGTCCTTCTTCACATTGATGATGGATATGTGGTTATACCACAAGTTTGTGCATCCTTGGCATGTTGGACGATTTGTTTGTGCTAACACTAACCCTCATGCTTTGAGGATCTTGCTTGTTGTTATCTTCCCTTGGGTTTTGCTAGGTTCGGACTCGAGGACGAATCCTTTTGAAGAAGGGAGGATGATACGATCCTACTTGGCACACCTCATTTCAAGACTTACATCCAAGGCCAAGATATGGAACTTCAAGCTCTACAAGCGGCATGGATGATAAGAATGGCATTGAAGGCCTTTGGAGGCCCATACAAGCCCCACAATGAGGCCTATGATGTGTGGGAGGTGGCTTGGGCGAGGCTTGAAGAAGAAGCTACTAGAAAGGGGACCAAATGCGCAAAGTGGCCAAACGTGCAAATAGGGACATTTCTGCAAATTGGCTACATGTGCAAACTTGAACAAGGTCGGGAGTTGGCTATTTGTGCAAGAAGGCCATGCATGCAAGGTTGATTAGAGGGCCATCTATGCAAGGAGGGCGTGTTTGGCCATTGAAGGCCAATTCTTGAATTAAAGACTACACTAAGAAGACTAGCCAAACAAGGCCCTTACTTCATTAAGGGTAGCATTGTAATTGCCTATTAGTCTTCTTTACTTAACTTGTATATATAGCTTGTCTTTCATTGTAGATTTTAGATTGGATGAATTATGTATTGAATACTCTAAAGAGTGTTAGTTTGTTTAGGGTTAGCTTAGTTAATGGTGGATTCCATTATTGGTCTTGAACCATTTTTCCATTGATTTCATGAAGGGTTGTTCATTTGTGGATTTCAATTGAATTTCCCTTGCCTTGATTTCAAATAGCATAGGTTCTTTGAATTGAATCAAATTGAGAGGGTCTAGGTTTCATATACTTAGGTTTGCTCATAGGTTCATTATTCATTGGGTCTTGCTTTTATCCTCTATTTCTCATCCCCTTTCTTCAATTCTCATCTCCAATTTCTTGTTATCTTTAATTCCGCGTTTTTATGATTGATTTGGTGTTTCCCCCAAATCAATTCGTATCATTTGTTTTCGGAAAAAAAAAGAAGCAAAATTTCATTATGTACTTGTGTCATGTTTTGCGGGTCCAGTATGATTATGAGTACGACGAGAGTCAGCGGGTTCGCTCGGCCCTAAGTAAGGGTCGGGTGCCCATCATGCCCTATCGGAAATTAGGGTGTGACACAACTGATCAGTGGGATGCAATACATACATACATACACATAAAAATACATAAATGAAATCAACGTCATCATTAGCATTACCATTTTCACTATATCATTCCTTGAAGGATCAACCATCGTAAGATGAAATCAACGATGCCACGGGAGTCTCGAGAATCATGAACTTAGGTAGCACTAAAAATAGAATTGTTATCATCGCTATATCTCACCTCGAAGGAACGAGTAACATGAGGTGAGACCATCAACAATAAGTACAGTTAAGGGATTCATGGAATGGCTCAATAATCTCATAATGCGCTCAGATCATAGCTTCGGAGTTTCAAAGAGGAGAATCATCATCATCGTCATAATCATCATAGAACATATTCCATTTAACATCATAAGAGGCTTCAAGATTCATGAACTTCGAGCTTTTGAAAACAAGGCGGTTATGAAAACATTTATGGAATCATAACATAGGAATCATGCCTTTGAAAGAAAGGGACGAGCCTTAACATACCTGTTCAGCCTCCTATTAGCTACGCTTATTCGTCCGAGCGTACAAGTCTACATTTAAGAGGATTTACATTAACGTTAGCCTCTTCACCGCACACTTATTCCATGTTTCAAATCAAACTATTCTATATTCTGCCGAAATCGGGCAACATCTCCCCTGTTTATATGCCTAGCCCGAATTCTCAATTCAACAACCAACAACAATCACAACAATACCAATATCAATAGCATCATTTCAAATACCAAAGTATTCCATAGAACGGCCCACACGCTGTTCTCCAACTTTCGTAATTAATTAACCCACTATACAATTATTAACTACGCTAACTTGGCAAATAAACTAGTATCCAAGTAAATAGGAAAAAATTCATACCTTTCTCCCTTTAATATTGTTGTATCTTCACTTTTCCACGCTAAGTTTAAGCCACAACACGCCGCTATATGATTCTCCAACAATAACTATACGCTATCCGCACCGGAATTTGGGAATTATACCTGGTTTGGGCTAAAATTTGGTTTGGAGAGTTGGGGAGAACTCTCCAGAATTTTGTAGAGGTTTTTGAGGTGTTTGGTGCAGAAAATGGGGGCTTGGCCCCTTTAAATAAAGCTTTGAATTTGTGCACCGACTCTGAAAACGTTCGGCGCGATCGCGCCACCTTTGGGCGCGTTCGCGCAGACCAGTTTTTTCTGACTGCGCGTTCGATCAGTAAAACGATCATAACATTTTATCCCGATGTCGTGTGAGGGCCCACGACCTATGGTTGGAAGGCTCTTTCAATTATCTACAACTTTCATTCTTTGCGTTTTTCCAAATTCCAAACTTATAATATTTTTTGGCCCCGCAAAGTCAGATCATCCGAAAATGTTTTCTTAAATCGTCTTTTGGGAGGGCTTATGGGCATATTTGGCTTATGGGTCCTTCTTAGGACTTGCTCAAATCTTCACGTACTACTCATATGTCTCTTCATATGTCCTTTATAAAACTCCGACGTGTGGGCCCCGATGTTATATCTCGTATTTTTGTACGTTGGATTATTCATAAGCTGAGGTGGGGTCCACATGTCGAGATTTTTTTTTTGACATATGATAAGTTATATAAATAATATATGTGAAGTTAAACACAACTCAAGAAAGACCCTTGAGCCAAATCAAAGTGGAAGTCCTCCAAGCAAATATTTTTAAGTAATGTTTTCGGGTGATCTGACTTTGAGGGGCAGAAACGGTATTATAAGTTTGGAATTTGGAAAAATACCAAAGATAGAAGTTGTAGATAATTGAATTATCTTTCCAACCATAGGTCGTGGGCCCACAGGTGATATTGGGATAAGGAGATATGAATATTTTAAAGTAGAAAGGTCGAGCTGAACAGTGGATTCGGCCCAACCCGATTCCAAGTCGGGTCAGGCCCAATACCCATGCCATTTAAGTGAAATTTTCAGCTTTCTCCTTCATTTTTCAGACCAAAACGTCTAGAATTTTCAGAGATGGAGAGAGAGAGAGGAGAGGTAGAGAGAGAAACTAAATTTTGACCACAATCTAAGCCCCGAATCACGAAGCTCATGAAGAGAAAAGTGTTGTACGTTGCGTTGCCTTCAATTTGGGCTAAAAATCAGCCAAGAAGAAGAGGGTGACGTGCTGGCTGCATACTTAAGGTAAGACTAAGGTCCCTTTTTCATTGTTAACAAGTTTAATTAGAGTTTTAACGGATTAGAACGGAAAAAATAGCGTTATAAACTAGTTTGTTATTTTGTTGAGATTTATGGATTAAGGAGCTGTTTTATGTGGGTTAAATGGTTGGAATTAGCTGTGTTATGGATGTTTTGAATGTGTTGTAGTGTGAAAAAAAATGGATGGAAATCATGATATGTTGTGTGTTGAAGTGTGGCCGTATAGGGGCTGTTTTGGTAGACTATGATAGACTAATTTTATTTAGTGTATTAGTTGATGATTGTTGTGGATTATATGATGAAGATGAAGGTTTAATGATTTAAATTGAAGTTGTAATTGTTTGTGGGTTGTTGTAAAAGTTAATGTGATTTTGGCATAGTTTCTTGAATTTATGAGAATTATGTTGTCAATGTGTGGATCGTGGTGTAGTTAATGAATTTGGAAAAAAAAATGTGTTGTCGTTGTTCTTATGGAATTTGAGAGGTTTCGGGTGATGTTGCCCATTGGTTGGATTGCTTGTGTGAATTGTTTAAAGTGTTCATGAATATCGTTTGGAAGGTTTCGGATTAGTATTTGAATGTATAAGCATTGGTGTTGGCTTGATCATATGTAGTTAATTTGAATATAAATGGAATGTTGTCGAATTATGTAGAAAAGAGTTATTGACGTTAGAATGCATTACGAATTGATTGTTGATGTTGTTGGTATGGTTGTTGGGATTGTTGTTGAAGATTTGGCCGAGTTGAATTCTCGGGGTTGTTGAATTTACAGGGAAAATGCTGCCCAAATTTCTGTAGATAAAGTGCTAGCCTAGAATTGAATTCCGGAGTGCCTATGGCTAATGTTTGCTATCTAATTGTTATATCCCGTATTTTGAGCAACGGGACAATTTGTGTGAATTATGAGAAGTTAGGGACAAGGCTATCCCGAGAGACTTTTATTTGTTTTAAAGGCTTAAATTGTGTATGGTTTCAATGTCTTGAAAATGTTAAAGAAACACTTGGAGGAATTTTCCATTTTTAGTAAGTGGGCTATTTTGGGAAAGTTGAAAATTCAAAAAAAAAATTAAAAAAGTGGAGCAAGGTGGCCGGCCACTTGGAAGTGGGCCATGGCCACATGGACTTAAGTTGTGGAATTATAAAAGATGACTAAGTCATCTCCTACACTTAACAAATTCTAGAGAAATCAAGAAAAAAACCTTGGAGACAAAGAACAAGAGGGTTTCGGCCATGTCCATGATTTTCAAGACCAAATTGTAGCCATCAAAAAAATAAATTCTTCAAGTAAAGTTGCTAATTCAAGGGTGCTAAGTAACGTGGCGTTGTTGTTTCGGACAATAGTTCGCTCCTTTTCTCTAACGACCAACTTTGGTCAAGTTAAGAAGTTGAAGAAGAAAGGTGAGTTTAATCTTGTTTTCTTGTGTTATAGATGGCTCATATGTGTTGTTGTATGCTAAAATGGAAGAAATTCATGTTAGGAGGAAAGTTGAAGTTGGCCGTGCATAGTAGGTTTGGCCATGTGTATGTGTGTTGAAGTATAAGTCATGCATTAATGTTAGTTAGCATGTTTTAATTGTTGTGGTGTGAAGAAAAGAATGAAAATCATCCCTAGGAGTGGAAATGGTGTTGGCCGAATGGCCTTCTTTTTGTGTAGTCTAGAATGAACGAATTGTCGTTAGTATTTTCATTATCGTCGTTATGGATTTTATAAGGAGAAATGCAAGTTTGATGACTTAGAATAAGGTTATGTTGGTCATGGGACGACTTGGGAATCTATGTGGATTTTATGTAATTTTTGCATTTATGAATATTGCATTGTTAGTGTGTGGATTAATGATGTAAATTATGAATTTGGAAGAGAAGAGTGTATTCGATGTTGTTCGCGGGTTTGGAGACAACTTCGGGTAAGTTGGGATATTATTTAGGTTGGTTGGAAAATTGTATGATTTGTTGGGATGTACCTTGAATTGATTATTGATGTTGTAATTGATTGTTGGTTTGGTTGTTGTTGAAATTGGCCGAGTTGAAATCTCGGGGTTGGTGTATTTACAGGGGAAGTGCCGCCGAAATTTCTGTAGAATCTAATGTTCGTTTGGAATTGAATGCCTAGATATGTGTGGCTAATGTTAGTATACTTTGCGTTATGTAGATCTTGGAGTTGCCGAGGGTTGAGGCTTGATTTGTCTTGCGATCGGAAGAGGTATGTAAGGCGTCGCTTTCTTTCCTTTGGCATGTCCTAGTGCTATTAGGCTATGACCGCGTCTCGGGGCTATTCCATTCTTAAATCCGAGCTTAGATACGTACTTGTTCGATCCTAAATATTTACTCTTTAATGTGTTCAATGTAAGGTTCTTAAGCTTTCAAATAAATGAGTTTTCAAAAGACTTATGAAAATTTTGACTACAAAGAGGTCCCGAACTTCAAACGTCCGTAACTCTTGCATACGAGCTCGGAACGCCCCAAAACATAATATGTAAGCTCATAAGGCATAACTCTCCCCTAACCCTCGTAGTCGGGCTCGGATGGGGGTCGGCGCCCGTCCGTGGGGCCCGCGGCCTTTCTATGCTACCTTTATGGATTTTTCGGAAAATTTAATATTATCTTCACTATGACTTCCACATATGGATTTCTTAGTTACTTAATGAGTGTTGATTATGATTTTGATGCATATGGTTACTCACGACTCCGCTCGTGCTTATGGTTGTTTCCTCGTTCACCCGATCCCGGGCCGGTCATATTTCGTGCGCGTTGTGATACATTCCGGTGTGATCTTTGTGTTACGGTTCGCCGAGCTCCTCGCTAGAGAGCCGGGTCCCGTTTATTTGTGGTGTTATGCTGTGTATGGTGTCATGGTTGGCTATGATGTGTTACGGGGATATGTCGGGTTACAGAGATATGAAACTTTTACGGTGTGATCTTTGTGGTATGGCGCCATCGATGTGCGGGCGACCATCGTTCTAAGAGCCTTTGCATGATTTTAATTTTTGACAAATATTTTGATATTTTGTAAATCATATTTATTTTACGTGATTTGTTATTATGTTTCCGTAATCTCGCTTTACATACTCGGTACCTATTTCGCATCGACCCCCTTTCTTCGGGGGGTGCGTTTCATGCCGCAGTGCGACGCTCGGTTGAGGATCCACCGCCTAGTCCATCTATTCGCTTTACCGGGAGTGCTCCTTCTTCCGGAGCTTATATATTTTGGTATATATTTTCGTCTGATGCATATGTATATTATTATTCAGGGGTACGACGGGGCCCTGTCCCGTCATATGATTTCGTTATTCTGTTAGAGGCCTGTGGACATGTATGTGGGTTATGGCTATGTCTGTACAGTATATATATATGTGATATGTTCTGGGCGGTTCACCCGCCACGGCAGCCTTGCCGGCTCGCCTATATATGTGTATATGGACATGTTGGCCCTGTGTGGCCTTTGTTGGTATTTTTACGCGAGTTAATTTTGGTTAGTAAGAAAAACGAGAGGAAACTCGCCCAAATTTTTTTTTTTTTAAATATTTGAGTTACTATTTTTGGGATTCTGGTACGTACGGGTGCCCAGGTCGGGCACTAGTCACGGCCTACGGGGTTGGGTCGTGACACTAATGATGTTGTTGTAGATTTGGGAAGCCATGACTTAAATTTAGATTAGCTTAGGAAGCGGACAAGGTATGTAAAGCTAACCTATCTTTCTTTTGGTATGTCCTAATTGTAAATAGGCTATGACATGAGTCTCGGGGTAACTCTATTCCTAAGATCCGAGCTTGACTACGATCCTTATTCACTCCTTAATGTTGGCAATTTTAACATGGTCAAATTATGGTTCTTAAGTCTTACGGTGTGATTGGATTACCAATGTTGTATAAAGAATGTTGTTTTTAAAAGATTACGTAACTACGAACGACCGTAACTTTCATAGATGAGCTCGGATCGCTTCGAAACGTTTGTGGGAGATTCTATAATGAATAAGGTCTCCAACTTACGTAGATGGACCGGATCGGTTTGATACTCGTCCGTGGGCCCCGAGACTTTCCTTTGTGTAATGCTAACGACCCTTGAAGGGATTCGGTGTGACTATCGTCTTAACTCTCGAGCGTCGATCACTTACTTCTCTATCGAGTTTGTAATGACGATTATGCCCCTAATTTCCATAAGCTATTTCATATGGTTGGATGCGTATCTATGAGTCCTAATGTCCTATTTGATACATTTTCGACGACACTCGGAAGAAACTTGATTTGACTATCGACTTGGTTTTTAAACGATGGTTCACTTTGATTATTCTATCGAGTCTTTGAAAAAGTTTTAACCGCATATAGTTGCTCACAACTCGCTCGTGCATATGGTTGTTACCTCTTTCACCGAGTCCGGGCCGGTTATGTATCGTGCGCACTATGTTATTTTTCGGTGTGATGTTGTGTTACGGTTCACCGAGCTCCTCACTAGAGGGCGGGTTCCGTTTATATTTGGTGTTATCTTTGTGTTATGGCGTTATGGTGTGCTATGATGTGTTATGGGGCTATGTCGGGTTACGGAGATATGAAACCTTCGGGTGTGATGCTGTGTTATGGCGCCAACGACGGGCGGGCGACCATATTCTAAGATCCCCATGCATGATTTATGTTTTTATGAGTAAGTATTTTTATATTCTGGACATTGCATCTGCTTTCTGTACTTCTGGTTTTGATTATGATCCTGTTTACTATATTCCATGCTTTGCATACTCGGTACATATTCGCATCGACCCCCCTTTCTTCGGGCCGCGTTTCATATGTATACTTATTTGGGTGTTACTTAGGACTCTCGTTCGGTTGTCTTGGAGCGCTCCCTTGTTCTAGAGCCTATACTTTGATACGGATTCGTTATTGTATATGTGTCATATGTTATTCACGGTACGGCGGGGCCCGTCCCGTCATATGATTTTGTTATTACTCTTGAGGTCCGTAGACATACATGTGTGGGTATGGGTAGTCTTTGTTCGGTCATGTCCGTGAAATTTGTGTTTTGGACATCCCCCCGTATTTTGATAGCCTTGCGGCTTATATGTGATATCATTTTTGACGACGATATGTATATATGTATTTGTGACAGATTTTGGGGGCGACGGTTCACTTCTTTATATGTATATGATTTGATTATGCCAGCTATGGTCTGATGACTGACTTTTGCATATGTCCAATTTGTACGTACGGCGATTATGGTTAATCGGTCCGTATGGGTGCCCGGCTCGGGCACTAGTCACGGCTTCACGGGGTTGGGTCGTGACAAAAGTGGTATCGAGCGGTTGGTCCTCGGATTGTCTACAAAGCCGTGTAAAGCGGCAGAGTCTTGTTTATGGTGTGAAGCCGGCCACACTTATAAACAGGAGGCTGCGGGGCATTTAGGAATCAGTGACCCTTTTTCTGTCTTAGATCGTGCGATAGAGCCAAGTCATAGGAAATGAGATTCTCCGTACTAACCTTTGATTTCAGCAGAAGGACGACATCGACGGAAGGAAGCGATTGACGATCCGGAAGTTACAAAGCAAGCGGGTAAGTAAAGGTACGAAAGGCATATGTTGACTAAGGCATTAAAGTACGATTGAAATGTAAAAAAAAAATTGAAAGGAAAAGTAAACGGGGAAAGTGTAACGAGGTGCAGTTCGAATTGGACATACGAGGTAAGCCCATCATTTTCATACTGATGTTAATATTGGGAGCCCTGTGTGGCTACCCTGTGAGGCATTGTTGGTATTTCTTGCGTACAGGTTTTGAGATAGTAAGAAATATAGAGGAAACTCGCCGAAATTTTTTCAGAAATAAGAAGGAAATGAGATAGGGGTTTGTAATATGTCTTGAAAGGTCGTGTTAATAGTAAAGATAGAATTTGACTAAGTTGCAAGTATGGCTGACCTTGAAAAATAAATTAATTCTTTGAATTGGCGGTAATGGTAATTAAGAGGTTGGTATCAACATGGTAAAAAAAAAATTGGAAAGGGCTTGTGATATTAAGAGATGAGTTAGAAGAGATTGGCAAATCTTGATGGAGTGTTATATTAAGGTACCAACTGAATTAATAAGCATGGATAACTTATAACGAGATTATAGCCAGAAGAAATAATAGTACAATTGAGACCAGAGTACAAAAAAGGAGGGTTGTGACGGATATAAAGGTGCTGACAAGACAGCTTGTGAGATATTAAAGATAAGATTGACCAGAAAGGGCAAAAGTTGAGAAGTGTGACACTATGAGGTTGATTACGAACAGGATATTATGTGAATATAATAAGGAATATTATGAAAATGAGCAAAGTCTAGCGAGGAAGTGACTAAAAGGTATGACGTGATCGGTGTGGCTAAAGTGCAAAGGTGAGCTATTGATTAGGAGGGATTTATGAAGTTCTTCTATAGGGAAAGCACAGAACAAAAAAATTACGAGATAACGGACGATAGCGAGCGCAAAAAAAAAAAAAAAGAGAGGAGGTGAAAAGAAAAGCGGGTAAGATAACAGTGTAGTAACAGGTGATGACGGGGGTAGCCGCGAACACGAGAAATATCAGTGACGGAACGGTGAAAGACCAGATTAGAGAGAGATGAATAACAAAGTAGAGGGAGTGCTAGGAAATGACTGGCATGATAATAACATAAGAACAAATAGGGGTGAACAGAATAGGATTTATAAATAAGAAAGGCATTATGTGGGAGTAATATTTTACGGAAATGTGCAGTGTTATAAAGCTCCTCGTGCGCGAGAAAAAGGAGGGACGTAGGCGGAGAAATATGGTAAGGGAATACTAAAGGAAGCATCTGATATAGACGTAATTAAAGGAGTACGAATATGGAACGAAAAGGGAATACATAGTTATGAATTTAAAGGTATAGTGTGACGACATGGTGATAAGATAAGACTAACATTGCGACGAACTTGGAATGTTTTAAGTAAGTTAGAAGCATGTGTTGGGTACACGAGTAAGCGTAAACGGGCATAAAGCATAAAGGGTATGCGTGCACACGACTTCACCTTAAAAATAATGGGATCTTTAAGCGACAAAGACGATAGGCTTGAGGAACAAATGGTGCAGTATAATTTCATCAAAAGGGACGGATGATATAGGTCGAGATAAAGATACTATTCCAAGAGAGCTTTGGACACTTATCGTTGGAATATAAATGCGCCTAACCGAGAATTTGAAATGCCTACAAGTATTAGGTAATTATTGATTGGAGTAAGGGACCCTTTCTAATTCGGAGGGAGATGCGTTACGAGAACGTTTTGAAACTGTCGAGACTTTAACTTGCTCCAAATTATGTCTTTGAAGGTCGTGTGGTGAGGTAAAAGCTATCGATTAGCAAGAGAGCATCGCATTTCATCTGAGTTTCGAGGTTAAGCGTGCTGGAGTGGGAGTAATTTTAGGATGGGTGACCCCCTGGGAAGTTTACTAAAGTCCTACAGAGTCGGACATAGGAGAGATAAATGGGAAGCTAGAGTGGTCTAAAGGAAAGTAGAGTATACAGAGCGGACATAAACCTTAGGAGGTCATATGGGACGAGGGAGACTGAATCAGTGAAAAGAAAGAAGGTGTGTCACAGCTTTAGAAGCAGGGTAAGTTGAATGGCGTTTGGAAATATTTTGTAAGCAAGATGGTAGCAATTATGTATACGTACGTATATGATATCCCATACATGGATATATCAGCGGGTATGTATATCCCAAAAGAATCGACGTTGCGGCACATGGGAAGGCATTAATTGGACGGGGGTAACGAAGTTCGAGTGACAAAAATGGCACGAATGTTGTAAGGCAAGTTGATCTTTGTTTTCACTACAGGTTGAGCTTGGAAAGTTCTAATATAATGATATTTGGAAAAGAAAGGAAGTGAGTAAATGGTAGGTAAAGTGACCAAAATGTCGGGAAAAAGCAAAAGAGTAAGAACTTCCGTAACTCTATGCTTTTGGGTTGTATTGTAAGATTTGAGAGATAGAGGTTAAAGGAACAATTGTGGCAGAAAACTAAAGGAATAATTGTGGCAGGAGCCCAAGGATTTAGTTTGAACTGAACTATGAGTTGCCATAAGCGTAGTTGTCTTTGTGAAGGATAGCGAAGGGTGCAGAACCATTTCGTATATGCATATTTTGGACCGACGGAAGTAGTCCTGGGAAGGAACCATGAGGAATAATTAAGGGACATAACCATTATACCCATTAGCAACAAAGTCAGGTTGAGTGAGCACCTGGAATGCAAAGGTAAAATAGTGACAAGGATGTAAGGATTAGTAACGCTGACCATTGAATCGCAAGTGAATCTCGATACAGTATGTCACCCTCAGAGCGATACAGACGGTCGAGCGTACTATTCGGACGCTAAGGGATATGTTGCGGGCTCGCGTTCTTAATTTCGTAGGATAGCCGGGATGATCGTTGCCACTTATAGAGTTTGCCTATAATAATAGCTACCATTCCGGCATCGGATGGCCGTATGAGGCTCGTATGGCAAAAGTGTAGGTCACCGATGGCTAGTTGATGTTGATGGAACTAAATTAGTTGACCTAGATATGATCCGGCAAGCGATCGACAAAGTGAAACTCAATGAACGGTTATTAGCAGTTCGAGTCGACGAAGTCATATGCGGATGATCGGCATCGATACTTCGAGTTACGGATCGGCAATTGGGTATTTACGAAAGTGTCACCTTGAATGGTGTTACGAGGTTCGGCAAGAAGAGGAAGAATAGGTATCCCCACTTATTTCCTATGTATACAAGTAATCTAAATTCCTCATTGGTTATCTTTGATTGATGAATGAACCGTACGTGATAGCCATAAAAGGGACCCTCCCCCGAAGCATTTATAAGACCCTGTAAGGCTAGTTTAACATTCGAGGACGAATGTTCTAAAGGGGGGGGGGAGGATGTTATATCCCGTATTTTTGTACGTTGGATTATTCATAAGCTGAGGTGGGGTCCACATGTCGAGATTTTTTTTTTTTGACATATGACAAGTTATATGAATAATATATGTGAAGTTAAACACAACTCAAGAAGGACCCGAGCCAAATCAAAGTGGAAGTCCTCCAAGCAAATATTTTTAAGTAACGTTTTCGGGTGATCTGACTTTGAGGGGCAGAAACGGTATTATAAGTTTGGAATTTGGAAAAATACCAAAGATAGAAGTTGTAGATAATTGAATTAGCTTTCCAACCATAGGTCGTGGGCCCACAGGTGACATTGGGATGAGGAGATATGAATATTTTAAAGTAGAAAGGTCGAGCTGAACAGTGGATTCGGCCCAACCCGATTCCAAGTCGGGTCAGGCCCAATACCCATGCCATTTAAGTGAAATTTTCAGCTTTCTCCTTCATTTTTCAGACCAAAACGTCCAGAATTTCCAGAGATGGAGAGAGAGAGAGGAGAGGTAGAGAGAGAAACCAAATTTTGACCACAATCTAAGCCCCGAATCGTGAAGCTCATGAAGAGAAAAGTATTGTACGTTGCGTTGCCTTCAATTTGGGCTAAAAATCAGCCAAGAAGAAGAGGGTGACGTCTTTGGCTGCATACTTAAGGTAAGACTAAGGTCCCTTTTTCATTGTTAACAAGTTTAATTAGAGTTTTAACGGATTAGAACGGAGAAAATAACGTTATAAACTAGTTTGTTATTTTGTTGAGATTTATGGATTAAGGAGCTGTTTTATGTGGGTTAAATGGTTGGAATTAGCTGTGTTATGGATGTTTTGAATGTGTTGTAGTGTGAAAAAAATGGATGGAAATCATGATATGTTGTGTGTTGAAGTGTGGCCGTATAGGGGCTGTTTTGGTAGACTATGATGGACTAATTTTATTTAGTGTATTAGTTGATGATTGTTGTGGATTATATGATGAAGATGAAGGTTTAATGATTTAAATTGAAGTTGTAATTGTTAGTGGGTTGTTGTAAAAGTTAATGTGATTTTGGCATAGTTTCTTGAATTTATGAGAATTATGTTGTCAATGTGTGGATCGTGGTGTAGTTAATGAATTTGGAAAAAAGAAATGTGTTGTCGTTGTTCGTATGGAATTTGAGAGATTTCGGGTGATGTTGCCCATTGGTTGGATTGCTTGTGTGAATTGTTTAAAGTGTTCATGAATATCGTTTGGAAGGTTTCGGATTAGTATTTGAATGTATAAGCATTGGTGTTGGCTTGATCATATGTAGTTAATTTGAATATAAATGGAATGTTGTCGAATTATGTAGAAAAGAGTTATTGACGTTAGAATGCATTCTGAATTGATTGTTGATGTTGTTGGTATGGTTGTTGAAGAATTGGCCGAGTTGAATTCTCGGGGTTGTTGAATTTACGGGGAAATCTTTGCCCAAATTTCTGTAGATAAAGTGCTAGCCTAGAATTGAATTTCGGAGTGCCTATGGCTAATGTTTGGTATCTAATGATGTTGTTGTAGATTTGGGAAGCCAAGACTTAAATTTGGATTAGCTTAGGAAGCGGACAAGGTATGTAAAGCTAACCTATCTTTCTTTTGGCATGTCCTAATTGTAAATAGGCTATGACATGAGTCTCGGGTAACTCTATTCCTAAGATCCGAGCTTGACTACGATCTTTATTCACTCCTTAATGTTGGCAATTTTAACATGGTCAAATTATGGTTCTTAAGTATGTCTTTGAAATGATTGGATTACCAATGTTGTATAAAGAATGTTGTTTTTAAAAGGTTCGTAACTACGAACGACCGTAACTTTCATAGATGAGCTCGGATCGCTTCGAAACGTTCGTGGGAGATTCTATAATGAATAAGGTCTCCAACTTACGTAGTCATATGGGACCCGGATCGGTTTGATACTCGTCCGTGGGCCCCGAGACTTTCCTTTGTGTAATGCTAACGACCCTTGAAGGGATTCTATGTGACTATCGTCTTAACTCTCGAGCATCGATCACTTACTTCTCTATCGAGTTTGTAATGACGATTATGCCCCTAATTTCCATAAGCTATTTCATATGGTTGGATGCGTATCTATGAGTCCTAATGTCCTATTTGATACATTTTCGACGACACTCGGAAGAAACTTGATTTGACTATCGACTTGGAATTTTTTTTTTAAATGATGGTTCACTTTGATTATTCTATTGAGTCTTTGAAAATATTTTAAATCGCATATAGTTTCTCACAATCATACACGCGCTCGTGCATATGGTTGTTACCTCAAAGCACCGAGTCCGAGCCGGTTATGTATCGTGCGCACTATGTTATTTTTCGGTGTGATGTTGTGTTACGGTTCACCGAGCTCCTCGCTAGGGGGCCGGGTTCCATTTATATTTGGTGTTATGCTGTGTTATAGCGTTATGGTGTGCTATGATGTGTTATGGGGATATGTCGGGTTACGGAGATATGAAACCTTCGGTGTGATCCTATATGTTATGGCGCCAACGACGGGCGGGCGACCATATATTCTAAGAGCCCCATATATGATTTATGTTTTTATGAGTAAGCATTTTTATATATCACATTGCATTTGCTTTCATATTATCGTCACATACCACACGGTTTTGATTATGATCCCGTTTACTATATTCCATGCTTTGCATACTCACATTATAACATATATACACGGTACCGGCCAGATCGACCCCTTCATCTTCGGGATAGTGCGCACGATAACAACCGCCGGGATGCGGTAAAAAGATGTGTTTCGTGCCACGCATGATATAACCCTACTAGGCACAAGACCTCAAATCAAATTTCCTGAAGGCTCATATCACGTTGAAGACCAAGGCATGGGACTCCAATCCGTTCAAGCTAGGAGGATGACCAAAGGAGCATTGGAGACCCACTGGAGAGGCACAAGCCCCCAGGAAGGCCTATGAAGTATGGAAAGTAGCTTGGAGGGGAATGAAAGAAGAAGCTACAAGAAAGAAGGCCAACACTCAAAGTGGCTAGAGTCGCAAGGAGGGAAATGCAAAATGTGGCTAGACGTACAAAGAAGGGCCATGGATACAAAAGGTTCACAATTGCAATCTTGAGGCTTGGATGATGGCTATGTGTGCAAGAGGAGCCTTTTCGGATTTCAAGCCAACATCCAACTAGCCAAACAAGGCCCTTGCCTCATTGTGGCATTCTTGTAATAACTAGCCTAGCTCTTAAGTCTCTCTTAGTATAAAAACTAGACTTAGTTATTTTCATCATTAGATTATGTTGAATGAAGAAACTCTTATGAGATATTGTAGATGGTAGTTGTAGATTAATATAGATTGTTTGGTTGGTTAACCAAGTGTTACTTCCTGGTTGTGAAGTGAATTGCTTATTTCCATCGAATTCAATGTTGCTCATTTGTGGAATCATTTGAGTCGTTTGTTGATTCGAATTGCTTAGGTTCTAGGGTTTGTAAATCCGATTGGAAGGGTTAGGGTTTAATATACCCTTTCTTGTCCATAGATTTCTTGCTCTTGGGTCAAGTATCTATCCTTCTATCTCTTCTTTTCCAATTGTCCAAGTTCCTTTTATTTTCCTTTTTTTGTTGTTTTTGAATTCTTAGAGTTTCCTTAGGTTGAATCTTATCATTTGGTATCAGAGCATAGGCTAAGAGATTGTTCCCACAATTTCTAATCCTAGGTTCGAAATCTGAAAATCACAAAAAAAAAAATTCGAAAATTCCAAAAAAGAAAATAAAAAAAAATTGAAAATTGTTTTGTGGTTTTATTTTGTTGTTTTTTTGAAGTTAGATTTGAGTTTGTTGTGGTGGAAAACATCTAGAAACGAAATTTGAAGCCATTTGGGTAAGGATTGAAGTTTTCATTAGAGGTTCATCAAAGCTTGAAGAACTCAAAGTGGGTTTAGTTGATTTTGGTGAAATTGAGCTTTAGTTCATATTGGGCTTTGTTGTCTAAGTGATAAGGAGCTTATATCTAGAAATTGGGGGGAAAACGAGTTGATTTGGACCACATTGGGTTTTTAAGTGTTCTTCATTGTTCATCTTTGTTCTTGGTGAAGAAGAAGATAAAAAGGAAAGTTAGATCCAAGAAATCCAAGTCAAAATTGAAAAGTTGTTTTTCTACCCAAAAAAGGGAATTACTAGGTTGAGTGGGCCCAGAAACGTCATCAGATCCAAGAAATTCGATCCAAATTTCGAGACAATCGAGTTCAACACGAAATCACTGAAGCTGAGAATATTGCAAATACGACCCGTAAATCACTTTACGGACCGTAACGGGTCGTAAACTTCGATGCGATAAGGAGCTCACCGGAATTTGGAACCTTATTAAATACGGCCCGTAAAGCATAATACGGACCGTAAATCACAATACGGCCCGTATCTCGTAGGTCGTAAAAGGCAAGGAACATTTCGTTTTTGGGATCACTAAATACGGCCACGAAGGACGAACCGTAAACCACAATACGACCCGTATCTCGTGGGTCGTAAAGTGCAAGGTACATTCGTTTTTTGGGCATCACTAAATACGGACACGAAGGACGGTCCGTAAACCAAAATACGGACCGTATTTTATCAAGTTCAATCCGTAAACTTCAAAGTGCCTCGGCCGTATTTCTAAGGTGCAAATATTGTCTTAATTCATTTCAATTCCAAAAATTTTCTTGGGATTGCTTGTTGATTTTGTGTCCCTAATCCTTTGGTAGGGAGCAAAAAAAAAAAAAAAAAAAAAATTCATTATTTCAAATTGATACCTTACATCAATTGGGGCTTCACGGTCGTGTTTTCAAATTATCACCTACCCGGGTCCGAAATTTTATTTATTTTCCGATTTTAGCATTCCAATTTCTTGTGTCTCTCAACTAGTAACCATTTAGTAGTTGCTCCTACTTGTGTTTACTAGTTCTTGTGTCCGCATTTCTTTCGTGCTAATTTCTTTCAAGCTCTTCTTCGTTTTATTTCGTCGAAACTTTATTGGCTCTCGTCCGTTTTGCTTTTGAGTCGTCCGTCATTCATCTAAACAAGAATCCATTCTACCACAAAGGATAAGCAACGTGTGAATTTGATTGGGCGAGCGATTCATCAACAACTTCGAAAGAGCACGAGTGTGGTAAGGTTGAGAGTTCAATACGAGTGAAATGAGGCTTTTATTACTAATCTTGTTTGCTAGTTTTGCAGGTCATCATGTCTAACCAAGGTGATAGAACGCAAGACGCAGTAGGTATGTCATCCATAGCAAGTTCATTGGCTATGATTATGAATCAAATCTCGGGCATGCAAACGGGTATGGAAGAGATGAGAGGAGAAATGAATGGGAAGTTGAAGGCTATGGATGAACGGATGGTGAGTGTTGAGAAAGTTCAAATGGAGGGTTCGAGTAGAATGGGCACTCCCCGTTCTAGGAATGAAGGTGATGGGGATAAAACACAAGATACCACTCCAACCCTTACTCCGGGACAAGCACATGCCTTGTGCAATCCCAACGCCACAACCACCTCCACCCAAAGAGCTCCACCACCCCAAACAACCAACTTTACATCCCAAAACTCCACATTCCAAAACACCAATCGACAAACCTATCCCCAAGTTTACCAACACAACCCGAATGAGGCAATCCCTCAAGCAACCTTACAACAAACACCCCAAGCTCCACCCCAAGTCCAAACACATGATCCCTTTCCTAACCAAAACCAATACCAACGCCACTACCAATACCCCATGAATGAAGACTATCCACAAGGTAGGTAGTGGGATGATAACCGACAAGGAGGGAGGCGTGGAGGAATGAATAACCGGGGGAGGGGAGGAAGAGGAGGTTTTGAGAGGTTTCCGGGGCATGACCCTAGATTCCAAGGACATGTATGTTACACCTCGCATTTTATGCGTATTCGGAAAAATTGGAAACAAGTCGGAATGGTAGGAATTAAGGTTCTAATGGGATTCTACTTAGTGTGCATGGGATGTTTAAGGAAATATTGACGCGGAAATATTAAGGAAGGTTAAGGGCAAAATTGGAATCTTGTAAATTAGTCCCGTGAATTTCCAAAAACGATCCGTCGTCAATTGGGCTAAAAAAAAAATGGAAAATTTAGGCCAGGCAAAGGGGTGGCCGGCCATGCAATTATATATATATATGAAATGATATATGCAAGATCATGTGACTATTAAAAATAAATAAGAGGCAAAGTTCATTAATTTTCTAGAAATTTCAAGACAAGGGAGAGAAGGAGAAAAACAAGAAAACAAGAGCAAAAATATGAAGGCCATTCGGCCAAGAGAGAGGAAAAAGAGGACCAAGAAATCTTGATCCAAAAATTATTTTCTTGTGGTTTCCATACTAATTCATGGTCCCTTTACAACTTGGTTCACTTGGTTTGGAAGAATAAGCATTGGTTTCCTCAATTCAACACTTGAGGAAGTGAAGAAGTTTGGAGAAAAAGGTAAGATTTCATTCCATTTATTTATGTTATGAAGGTTGGTTTGTGTTGTGGGATATGTAAATGAGTAGAATAGATAGAAATATGGAAGGTTTGCATGGTAAAGGTGTAAGTAAGCATGTGGCCGAATGCATGGAATATGGTGTAGTTAGAATGAGTTAAATTTTATGTTGTGTTTTAGTTGTGGAGTTTGTATTAGAAATGAAAGTTGAACAAAATTGGATGAAGTTGGAATTGTACATGTTGGCCGTGGCTTATGTAGAGGTGAATTAATGATGGATTTATCTTGTTTAATATGTTAGTTGTGTTGCAGTCACTACAATGTAAATGAAGCAATTATGGGTTGAGTTGGTATGAAAACGGAATGTAGGATCTTATGTTGTATTTGTATGATTTTATGACATTATGGAAATTGAGATATTAAATTGTGAATCATGATGATTATTGATGAACTTGGAGGGTAGGAATATGTTATGAATATGTATGTTAAAGATTGGAAGATTTGGATAAATTATGACTTTGGTGGAAAGTTGTGTATCTTGTATAATTTGTGTATATATGGTAGAAATGATATGAAATGCTTCCGAATGGTATTGTAATGATCTTGGTTAGTAATGAATGTGAGTATGATGATGTTGGGTTGAAAATGTGGAGTCGGAATGGAAACGTAATCGTATTATGTCTGGAAGTAAACTAGTTATGTTATATTGTGGTTTGTAGTGATTGTTGATGTTCTTGATGTTGTTGTTGGGTTGTTGTTGATTGTTTTGAGCCGAGTTTAAGTCTCGGGGTGTCGTATTTATAGGGGAGGTGCTGCCGGAATTTCAGTAGACAAGTATTAATTCAAGATTGGAAATTCTAAGTCTCATGAATAGTAACTGGTAAAGATGACCATTTGCAGATTTTTGACGAAACGGACCGGAGTTTGACGAGCTTAACAAGCGCGAAAGGTATGTAAAGTTTGCCTATTCCTTCTCTTGGCACGTCTTAGGATATTAGGCTCGACTTTGGACCTCGGGGATATTCCTACTTTCGGAATTCGCGTTCGAATTTTTTCCTTTTTCCTTGAAGATTGAACCCGATTAGATCATGAATGACTAGAATGGTCTTAGACGTATAAAACTTGTCCAAATTCAATCCGACTACTCAAAAACATTTGTTAATGACATTATGAGGTTCAATATGCATGTTTTATGTTCGCCACCTCATTTGACCGAGGTGAGTCCACTATTTCCGATTTTACTCTTAGTGACTACGACTTGTTTTCGAGCGGTTCTTAAGGAGTGTTTTTAGCTACTAAACAAAAATCATTTCAAATATTTCATTAAGTCCTAAGAAACGTTTTGATACGTACTTCGACTCCGAAAGTTATGTTTGACATAATCTAATGTGATATCCGAAAGGTACGTACTATGACTATCGTCCGATTTCATTGAGTTGATTTGTCATTTGATATGCCTCATCGAGTCTACGGACATATATATGTTATTTTATTGCATTTAGTTTCTCACTACTCCACTCGTGGATGCCTCGATGCTTCCTTCTTCGAGCCCGGCCGGGATATGTTCTCAAGCGCTTTCCTCTGCATTGTTCGCCGTGCCTCGGTGTGAGGGGGGTATGACATGTACATGGGTCCGAAGTATGATGTGCCATGTACATATATTTGATATCCGATTATGTGATGTGATGTGGCCACTTGGTATGTTATGATCCGTTTCGGAGATATTCCCTACTACGAAGTATGATGTGCTTTGGCGTCCCTCACTAGAAGGGAGCGACACGTTATATCACCGAGTCCCATAGCGGGTACGGATTTTTGCATATGTTTTTCCGCATGCATTACGTATGATTTACGGTACGCATTTTTGATTACCTATGCATCTCCATTGTTCTCACGTTGTCGTTCTAATTTTAATTTTATTTATTACATGCTCTGCTTTACATATTCAGTACATTTTTCGTACTGACCCCCTTTCTTCGGGGGCTGCGTTTCGTGCCACGCAGGTACAGACGTATGATTTGCTGATTTGCCGCCTAGGTTGCCGCTTTCGGTTCTTGAAGAGCTCCTTTGTCCGAGCCCGTATTTTGAGTATAAAAGTTTGTTGCATTATATATATATATTCATTCGGGTACGACGGGGCCTTTATCCCGTTATATGATTATGTTTTGTTCCGTAGAGGTCTGTAGACATGTGGTGTGGGTTTTGTATATGTTTCGTGAGATTTGCGTACGTTTAGAGTTTGTTTACATTTTGTGACGGCCTTATCGGCCTTCGTGCGGCATGCCCACTTGTCCTTGTTAGATTATGACTTTTGTTTATCTTTAATATTTTGCTAATTCAGGGTAAGGTACGTATGGGTGCCCAGCTAGGGCACGAGTCGCGGCCTACGGAGTTGGGTCGTGACAATGTAGACCTAGGGAGGGCCCAAGGTTATGAAGACCGGGGAAGATGGCAAGATAATGAGCGAAATTTGAACACCATCAAGGTGAACCTCCCTACGTTCCAAGGGGGTAGCAATCCGGAAGAATTCCTTGAATGGAAATTGCAAAGTGAGCGCATCTTCCTCACGAACAATGTTTCCGAGGCCTTAAAGGCAAAGTATGCCCTCACTCAATTTGAGGGATACGCTTCTACTTGGTGGGAATCCAAGAAGTTACAAAGAGCTCAACAACACATCTATGATCTCCCAACTTGGAACGACTTGATTGAGCTCATGGAGACAAGGTGGCTTCCCCACATACCACCAAGATGCACTTAAAAGGTTATACATGTTGAAGCAAGGGTTGAAAAGTGTGGAAGCATACTTTGATGAGTTTGAGGACTTGCGGATGAAGTCCAAGATAGAAGAGCATGAGGAGTACACTATTATAAGGTTTGTAGCCAACTTGAATTAGGACATCTCTAAACCGATGAGGCTCAAGACTTATAATAGTCTTGAAGAGG
>NC_081345.1:396709-410783 GCF_029784015.1 Lycium ferocissimum
TGGCTCGCCTTGTTTTATGTTGTATGTATATATATATTATGCTCGAGATGTTTTGAGCTGCATGTTAATTTTTAGTATTTCATTTTACAACTTCAAAAAAAATTTTGAGTCGACGTTTAAGGGTTCGCTCGACTCTGACGAGGGTCGGGTGCCCATCACACCCCAGTGAGGTCGGGGTGTGACACACGGCCACACACTAAAATTCTCAACTTCCACTAATTCATTCAACTTTCATTTCTAATACAGATTCCACCATAACTACAACTAATTTACCACATAAAATTCAACTCATATTATTTCTACACCCACACACACACTCACGGCCAACATGCATACACCCCTAATACACAAAATTTTCATGCTTTTCATTCAATTCCACATACCATAACATATACATAATCTTCTATAACATAAGAAAGCATGAAATCCTTACCTTTTCCAATTCTTTCCACTCGCCAAGAGAAACACTTCCTTGCCAAGATAATTATATCGCTTTGTAGAGGATCTTGCACTTAATAATAATCCCACAAGAAATGAATTTTAGCACCAAGGATTTAACTCCAAGAATTTTTCTTCTTTTCTTTTCTTTCTTTTCCTCTCTAGCCGTGCTCTCTTTCTTTTCTTTTTTCTTGATTTTTCCTTTGTTTTTCTTGAATGTTCTAAGGCTATGGATGAATATATAATGTCACATGGAAATTAATTAATTCCATGGACTTAGGCCATAAGTGGCCGGTTGGGCCTCCCTAATTTGGGCCTCATTTTTTTTTTTTTTTTGAGCCCAATTCTTCACAAATCCTAATTTATAATTCCCGAAACAAATTTCCAAAATTCCAATTTTGCCCTTAGGCCTTCTCCTTTGATTCTGCATGCAAGCTTCCATATCCGACACACACCTACTAAGAAAATTCAAACATGGCCTCCTTTCTCATAAATCACAATTATTTCGAATTTTCCGATTATGCAAAAAGGCGGGATATAACAGTAGCAATATGTGTATAATGTCGGAATGTGTTGGAAGTTGGATATTAATATTGAAATGTATTGTGAATTGATTATTGATGTTGTTGGATTGGTTGTTGTTGAAATTGGCCGAGTTGAATCTCGGGGTTAGTGTATGTACAGGGGAAATGCTGTCGAAATTTCGTTAGAATTTAATGTTCGCTTGAATATTGAATGCCTAAAAGTTTGTGGCTAATGTTAGCATAATTGGTGTTATGTAGATTTCGGAGCATCCGAGAGTTGAGCCTTGACTTAGCTTGCAAGCGGACAAGGTATGTAAGGCATCGCTTTCTTTCATTTGGCATGTCCTAGTGCTATTAGGCTATGACCCACATCTCGGGGTTGTTCTGTTCTTAAATCCGAGCTTAGATACGTACTTGTTTGATCCTAAAGATTGATTCATTATTTTGTTCGATATGAGGTTCTTAAGTTTTCAAATAAATGAGTTTCAAAAGACTTGTAAAGATGTTGACTACAAAGAGGTTCCGAACTTCAAACGTCCGTAACTTTTGCATACGAGCTCGGAACGCCCCCAAACATAATATGTATGTTCATAAGACCTATCTCTCCCCTAACTACCATAGTCGGGCTCGGATGGGGGTCGGCACCCGTCCGTGGGGCCCGCGGCTTTTCTATGCATCCGTAATAATTTTCGGGGAAAAGTTAATGTTATTTTCGTTTAAACTTTGGCATATGGACTTCTTACTTACTTTATGATTTATGATTATGATTTTATGCATATGTGTGCTCACGACTCCGCTCGTGCTCATTGTTGTCACCTCGTCCACCGGATCCCGGGCCGGTTATGTTCGTGCGCGCTATGATATATATTCCGGAGTATGATGTGTTCCGGTACGCCGTGTCCCCTTCGGCCGGGTACCGTGTATATTTGGCGTTACGGGGTACGCTTTATGATATGACATGATTCGTCGGGTGTCGGGATCCGAAACTTTTACGGAGTATGATGTGGTATGGCGCCATTGTCGGCGGGCGACCATCGTTCTAAGAGCCTATGCATGATTTATGTTTTTTTTTTAAAAAGTATTTTGACATTTGCATGTTATACTTAATTTCTGCATCTTCTGTTTCGACTTATGATTACGTATTCACCCGCTTTACATACTCGGTACATATTCGTACCGACCCCGCTTTCTCGGGGTCGCGTTCATGCCCGCGGCACGGACGCTCGGCTTGGTGATCCACCCGCTTAGGACACCTATTCGACTTTTCGGGATCGCTCCTTCTTCCGGAGCTCATATATTTTGGTATATATTTTCTTCGATGTATATGTACATTATTATTCGGGGGTACGACGGGGCCCGTCCCATCATATGATTTCGTTATTCCGTTTAGAGGCACATGGATATGTATGTGGGTTATGGCTATGTACGTACGGTATATGTATGTGTGATATGTTCGGGCGGTTCACCGCCACGAGCGCCCCTGCCGGCTCGCCCGTATTTATGTATATGGTTATGTTGGCCCCGTGTGGCCTTTGTTGGTATTTTCTGCGAGTGTGTTAATTTTGGCTAGTAAGAAAAATAGAAAACTCTGCCCAAATTTTATTAAATATTTGAGTTACTATTTTTGGGACTTTGGTACGTACGGGTGCCCCAGTCGGGCACTAGTCACGGCCTACGGGGTTGGGTCGTGACAATTTGCAAAAATATTCCTTTGCTGCTTTTAAGTCAAATAAAACATGTAACGGTACAGAACTTGTATCATAGTGCAAACTGACTCACGAAACCCACTACTGTGTCTGCAAAGTCTCTAACTTCGAACAAGACATCACCACATAGCTTCTATCGACTCGGCGCCACTTCAATTTGAACAAATGGGTTTGCCAACTTTGCCAAACATGGAATATCTTCACTATACGATTTCTATCCGTCCGGGTGTACCGCGCGGCACGAAACGCAGCCCTCGAAGAAGAGGGGTCGACGAGCAATGTACCGAGTATGTAAAACATGGATGGTAACATAGAAAGAGACATAGTCATGTGCAACAACAAGTCAAATGTAGAGAGATGTCCACGTACATGAGACATATCACGTATGAGGGAGTAAGCTGTACATATAGGGCATATCATGTGTGAAGCTATAACCTGTACATGTGAGTGCCCCTGGGGGCGGATGCCATGCATGCGTAGTGCTGCGGAACGTGCAGCCCGATCCACATACATTGATGCGGAACGTGCAGCCCGATCCATATACATCGCCGCGGAACGTGCGATCCATATACTTTGTACTTCACTTTCCTTGAAAACACTTTTATTTCATATATATAGAAAATAGAACATGTCTTATCGCCGAGGCGTCGCTCCGATCCATTTAACCACGTATCCCGCGTCCGGCATCCCGCGTCCGGGATGGTATCATATCATTCTCCAACCGATCGTGCATTTGGCCGTGCGCCTATAGCGCCTGGCCCTTTTTCCCCATCTTCCCCATATACATATACATATACATATACATATACATATACATATACATATACATATACTTATACATATATCATGTCATAGCAGCATGCATGAGAGCCCAAGGAAAATCATGTAACTATCGGAGTGACATAAGGTCGGAAACCTCCGATTGTATTATGAAATAATCATGGGCGCTTTATCTCACCCTGAAAGAACTAGTAATAGGGCGAGACTATCAATGGAGAGTGACATCATGAGAAATCATAGGACAGGAGCATAAGGCATCATTTCGTTTACCTTAAAGCCTTTGAAAGTAGTCATTATTCAAAAATAACTTAACATTTCATATCGTCATATTCGTAGTAAGGAAATATCCTCGACATATTCATCATATACTTCTTCTCATATACTGACCTCATCATTATCATCAAAGAACCGTAGTCGTCGTTTTTGTCATTAAGACTTTCAATATTGTAAAACTTGGTTTTTGAAGAAAAAGGGATATTTTGGAAAACACTTGTAAACTTTTAGGAAGGAAAATCATACCTTGGGGTCAAGGGTTTAGTCAACACCTATTGTTTGGTAGTCGGAATGATAACCATGAACTTCCATCAGCTATAGTACGGAATCAAGCCTAATGGGACAATAAGAGGGAATTCGGGAATAGTGGGCCTACCTCGGTCAAATGAGGCGGCGTACACAATTTACGTATAATACATTTCATGACATTACTCATGAGAGTTTTAGGGTAGTCGGGTCCTACTTGTGCGAGTTCTAAATGTTTAGGCACTTCTTTCCACTTTTCATGAACATTTGCTTCAATTCTCTGAATGAATAGTAACGATTTCAATCTCGGATTTCTAGGAAAGGAATCGTCCCCGAGGCACGTATTCAAGCCTATTATGTCTAAGACATGCCAAAGAAGGAAAGTGAAGTCTTACATACCTCTTTCCGCTCCTTCTGCTATTCCAAGTCCGGGTTGCAAATCCACCAAAATCTACGATTTGGTCATGTTTACCAAATGATGATTAGTGCACTTCGAATTGGATTCTTAAATGAAACTTGGCTACCGAAATTTCGGCAGCATTTCCCCCCGTAAATATACCATGCCACCAAGTTTAACTTGGCCGATTTCAATCAACCAACGATCCCGGAATACAACCCGGCCAAACTAACAACATTACCAACAATCATACTAATAATTTCAATCAACATACTACTTCCTTCAAGACTTTCCAACTCCAATAAAAACAATAACAACCTTGTGATTTATATTCCAACAACACCATACTAACATCATTGTCTTCCATACCCGCAAGAACATTACATTCAATTAACATAAACTTTTATTTGCAACATGAAATCCACAACCAAACTTTCCATTCATCATACCCTTCCATCACCCATACCACTCGGCCAATACTCACATATATGCATATTTTTCATGAATTTTCATCCTTTTCTTTACATTACAACAACAACAACAACAACAACAACATGCTATATAAAATCAACCCATCCTTCCATGCACACAACACACTACACGGCCACACCATGCATACACGGCCACATCCATAATTTCTACATTTCTTGCTTTTCATTTATTTCCATCATAAAATACATAACAACAACAATTAAAATTCTACATAAGAATTGAATCATCACTTCCATACCATGCAAGCACCTACACGGCCACATGCACAACACAATTTATTTTCATGATTTTCATTCATTTTCACCTACTACAACACTCAACAACATGCATAGACCATCCATAACACGTGAGAAGAGACTAAACCTTACCTTTTTCCTTCAACTTCTTCACTTGACTATGGTGCGAAAACGATGAAACGAATGCCCCATCTTCCGAAACAACTATACCACGTTGTAGAGGACCCTTGAATTGGTAGGAATATATGAAGAAAATAATTTTTGGAGCGAAATTTCTCATGGCCAAATTTCCATGGGTTGGCCGAACCCCATGGCTTCATGCTCTCCTCTTTCTTTTGTTCTTTCTTCCTCCAAATTTGTTGAATTAAAAGATGACTTAATATATATACATGCCTTCCACCATTTTTTTCATATTTGCATTTAAGCCCCTCAAGTATGGCCTTATATCCTCCTTCTCCCTCTCTAGAATTTTCTTCTTTTTCTTGATTTTTCCTTCCTTTTCTTGAATTTTCTTACTTGGTCAAAGATGACCAAATGTCTTCCTTGCACACTTTAGTCCCTCATTTATTTACACTTTGCCCCCTTTTCATTTTTTTTTCTAGAGCTTTCTTCCCTTTTTTCTTGAAATTTAATAAAGAAGGCCAAGTGTCTTCTTATATAAGATTTGGCCCTCCAAGGATTTTTTCTTGAACCTTGTGAAATTACCATTTTACCCCTCGCCTTTCACATTATTCCCATGACGCCACTTTGCAAATTTTCCTTTTTACCCTTAGCCTTTCTCAATATTTCCATACCACCAATGTCTATAAATAATATTCCTAATAGCTCGTTCATTAAAATTATTTAGAACATAGTCTTGTCCTTAGCTTTTCACCATTGGCTCGGAATATTCCAATGTACAAAAATGCATAACACTCATTTCCTTTTTAACGATTTTGCTCTTAATCTTCTTTTGTTAATCTACAAGAATATGTAAACATACGTAATTTAATCCAAGAAATGCCTTAGCATCGCCTTACTAACCTTTAGGTTGTTCCTTGTCTTCTCCCTTTGTCTTACAATCAGTATCGGGAGGAATCTTTAATTGATCCTGGTCAAGTTCTGCTTACTTTTAGTACCAATTTCATTTTGATAGCATCGTCTAGACCATTTCTGCATTTTCTGTATCATATTCAAAATATCATAATCATACTGTTATTATTGGATCCTTACATCTCTTATCAATCATGTACTCACTTGGTTTGCTTATTGTGCAAATGTTCGTGAGTTACATGACCATTCTTACATAATTTGCAGAAAGTATGTTCGATCTCAATCATAGTCTCTCCTCTTTCTGATTTATTCTATCTTACGTATCCCATTCGTACCAAATGCACTGATTCTATTTGTCGTATTCCTTTCTCTTTTACAAGCATCCACTACCTGGAATCATATTACTCACCACCTTCGCCGACAATCCCTGGTACCACTTCAATTATCGTCTTGGCTCCCATTCGTTGTTGTCGGTTTCAGATTTCACCAACTGGTTTCAGCATAGGATCTCGCAGAAAATTCAAGCGTTCACATTAAACGTGCCGTAATATCGGTTGATTTCCATCTTACCTTTGCGTCTCTCTTATCCGCTTCCCCCCCCCCCCCCCTTTAGGGCGCTCCTCTATCATTGTCCAATTACCTTCCATCTTATGTCTCCATTTAAAATTTCCAAACTCATATGTTTCTTTCCGAATGCATTTAACATACCATACCGTATCCATTTTTTTTCCTTCTATAACTTAGATTACCCTTGTATGAAGTTCTAACACATTCGCGAAACGGTAAAGTCTCCCCCAATATCTCGTACAAAATCTAGTCTGATGGTTAGGGTTCAGGCAATATCACTATTGTAACAATTGATCCGAGCCACACTCTAATAATTTCCATTAGTGGTTAGTGTTCGGATAACGTCATTGTGGCAACAACCTATCCAAATTGTATTGTATTTATTCCCGTCAAAAGTTAGTGCGCATAATCATTTCAAACACTTCATCCCGTAATATTTATATTTAGACGATAAATATTCCAAGCCCTCTTATAACCTCATCTTATTCCCATAGGTACCGTCTATTTTTCCCAATAAACTTACAACATTTTTGTCGTTTCGCAAATTCTCAATTCTCGCTTCTTATGGTTTTCGCTGCTTCCACGATAAGGTCATATATACGTAATATGTCGTATTTCCTTATGCTTCATGTTCTCTCACTCCTTCCATATACTCATTGTTAACTTACAATCTTACCCGAAGTCATACTAATTTCATCTTAATAGTGGTCTCGTTTGATGACCTTTTTGCCGCACTACCTCTTCTGTCCATAACTATGTATTTTCCATTTATCCCAGACTCATGGTCAATTAATTGCGCCCATCTTGAGTGCTCCCTTGGGTACTTTTCTCATTTCTTCGTCTATGTCCATTTTTCCTTCCACGAATTCCATTTCTAATTCGTTAATCACAATTCGATAAACTGTTGCCGGGAGATATTCTTCAGTCACCATCAGAAGGAACTAGAGCCTGGCAAGCACCGCAGGGCATCCTAGTACTTGGTTCGCACGATTTACCTTCAGATTTACTCTTGAGTTCTAAATGAACTATTTAGATCACAATTACTTACGTGTATGCTTTACATTCTTTCATCATAGTCGCACTCGGTTACGGGGCATTATTGCCCGTCAATTTGGGCCTCCTTCTAAAGCACAATGTGATTGGAACATATTCTAGCCCATTTAGATGAATTGCGAATTCGCCGTTCATATACGCTTCTTCAAGGCAAGATTTTTCCCAAATAAAAATAATGCCCTTTACAGATGGCGTGGGAGGTGTTCCTTAAAACTTAGTCCAACATAACATATTACTCTTCCTTTCCTTATTCTCCTTATTATTATTCCCGTCAACATATAATCTTGATTCCACGCTTTTCCCTACAGAATGTAACAAGTCTTTTTCGTACGTTCTATAGCCCACTTTTCTGTTCACACTTTACCCGTGTGTTCTAGTCACATAAGTCATGTCATATTTCGTCGCTAGACGTTTCTTATCTTCGTGCCCATCCTCATTAAGGTTTCTATCTATTCTGCATATTCTAATTTCCTTTTGGTTATCCTAATTTCCCATTCATCTCATACATCTACATCTATGAAACCCTTAATGCACTTCCCAGGGGGGTCACCCATCCCAGAATTGCTCTGGTCGTAGCACGCTTAACCTTGAAACTCAGGTGCAATATAATGCTCTAATGCCAGTATAATCGTATCCGTTCTATCACATGACCTTTATTACATTATTCGGAGCAAATTGAAGTCCTACAGATTTCGAGACTTTTCCATAACACGTCCCTCTTTCCATAATTACTGTTTTACCCTTCTTATTCCACAATATTCATCTTTCGTTCTAAACTCCCAGATTTCCCATAGCAATAAATATACCTTCGTCATCATCACTGATAGGTACTTCCGGTATTGTCCTGTTTAGATCTCCACGCACCTTTCCTACATAATAATTTTCCGCAAAATCGATTGTCGGTTGTCTCTAAATCCGCCAACGGGCTTTGCTGCTACTAAGCATCGAATGTCATTCGTCTCGATCTTTCAGACTGCTAACCGTCTTTCCTATAATCATTTTTCACGCCATACCCCAATCCATAACCTCGCATCTCATTTATTATCTACTTACAATCTTTTCTTTCCCCCTTTTTGGCGTATCTAACTAAATATTCTAATTAACAATTTCAGCAGAATCTCTTTTTCCATTTTTTTCCAATTCAAACTCTGTACATAGCAAATACCGACAATACCTCACAGAACGTACGGTTATATAACGCATTCCCGCCATTCAAAGCTTCCAATTTCCGGTAGCGGAACAAATATATCAAAATTCATTTCTGTAACTTTCATGTCATCACTTACTTTCTTCCATCGTATGTAAGGCCCACATATAGGAATTTCATCCTCCTATGACTTGGCTCTATCGCACGATCTAAGACAGAAAGAAGGTCAACAATCCCTAGATGCCCCGTAGCCTCTTGTTTATAGATGTGGCGCGCTTCACACCATAAACGGGACTCTCTCCGGACACGACTTTGCGTACAACCCCTAGGACGGACACCGCTCGATACCACTTTGTCACACCCTGATTTTACTGGGGTGTGATGGGCACCCGACCCCATGTGCGGAGCCGAGCGAACCCGCGGACTCTTATTACAGACGTAATTTCTGAGATTCTTAATCAGACACAAATGACAATTTCAGAAATGGTTTTCAGGACATACTCTTTTTTCGTAATTTTCAAATCAAACAAAATCTAAAATACATGGAATTTATTACATAATACAGAACGACATATCGGCTGATGGAGCCGGATACAAAACTGATGTGCTGAACCCACGACTCTGTCTGCAAAGTCTCTAACAGATACTCAGAACACATAACATACATAGTCTGACTCGGCAGCACTCCAGGAGCAAATGGAGCTTGCCAACACCGCTGGAACATCATCTATAATAGCCTGTACTCATCTGGGTGTACCGCGCGGCATGAAACGCAGCCCCGAAGAACGGGGGTCGGTACGGAATATGTACCGAGTATGTAAAGCGTAAAGTACGATAAACGAATCATAACTGAACAGAGGATACAGAACATAAATGCAATGGCCGGAGTATCAGAAATGCTTACTCATAAAACATAGGCAAATGCATAACAGAAAATATGCCATAGCCGGCCCCATTATGGGACTCGGTAAACAGAAAGTGGTCGCCCCCGACACTGGCGCCACAACATATCGGAACATATCAGAATGTGCACATATCATAGCATATCAGATGGCCATATCATATCATATCATATCATATCATATCATATCAAAGTGTACATGGCACAGCATACTCCACAACCCATGTACATGTATACCTGCCCCCTCACACCGAGGCACGGCGAACAATGCAGTGGAAGACGCTTGATAACATATCCTGGCCCGGGCTCAGTGAAGGAAGCATTGAGGCATCCACGAGTGGAGTAGTGAGAAACTAAATGCATTATAAAACGTACAACATATACAGAGATCGGACGGAATAATCAAACGACATATCATGAAAAAGGGGTCCGGACGAGGCATAGCACATACCTTTTTAAAGGCCGCGGAGGATTCTTATCAAAATAGAACTTCAGGGGTATATATCAAAATATAAAACTTATACAGAACTCGATAGCATAACTTAGATAACAAATCATACGAAGGAAATTGTACGATGATCAAAGTGTATGACTTTCGGATGTCACGACGGATTAAGTCAAAAATAATCCTTCTAAAATCGTTCCCATTTTTTTTTTAAATATAGTGTGAGACTTTTTAAAATAATTAAAACGGCTATCATCAAGTAGTTAGAAAAGTAACCAAAAGTTTTCCTTTGCATTTTACTCAAAACCAAGTCAAATAAAATAAAATAATACGGAAAAACTCGGGAATAGTGGGCCCACCTCGGGTCAAATGAGGTGGCGTGCACATAACACGTACTTTAGTGTTCACCATATCACTTATAAGAGTTTTAAGATGGTCGGATTCAATTTGCACAAAATCTAGATATTTAGACAATTCCTCCAATCGTTTACAAATTATTTAATTCAATTTTATTGAATGGAAAAGGGGTGAATTTGGACGTAGATTCCAAAGAGTAGAGTTGTCCCCGAGATCCGAATTCAAACCTACTACATCTAGGACATGCCAAGAGAAGGAAGGGTGGAGCCTTACATACCTTTTTCGCTTTTGCGTTTGCCAAAACTCAAATCCCGTTTCGACCAAAACCTACAATTGGTCAAATTTACCAAACTTTTAATATAAGGCCTTAAGATTTCAATCTTAACCAATACTCGTCTACAAAAATTTGGGCAGCATCTCCCCTATACATACAACATCCCCGAGATTTAAACTCGGCAAAAACAACAACAACCATACCAACAACAATATAAACAACACCAACAATCGACTAGAAACGCATTCTAGCGCAAATGGTCTTATTTTCCAAATAATGCAACAATTCCAAATCCAACTTTACACTTATAAATCAATATCCATATTTTCATGTTCACATACTAATTCAAAATCATTCAAACATAAACCAAAAGTATTTCAAGCCTTATATCCAATGTTCAACATTTTCATATTCCATCCAAAATTCCCATATATGCAACAAAACCATCCCAACACATTTTCTACTTACTACTTCATCACTAACAACCATAATCCACACTTTAACAACTTCATTATCTTAATACCATAAAATCACATTAATAGGACATAATTCTCTACATTCCATTTTCATGCCAACTTAACCCATATATCCTTCATTTACATTAATAAAGTCACAACAACACAACTAACATACTAAACAAAATAAATCCATCATGATTCCCCTATCACATACCACACGGCCTTAGGCCAAATTCCAACTTCATCAAATTTTTATCCATCTTTCACTTCCAATACAAATTCCACAATCACCACAACTAGAATACAACATGGAATGCAACTCATCCTAACCATACAACATAACACATATACGGCCACATGTACACATGCACATTCACCATGCAACTTCCATATTTACATGATTTCTACTCATTTCCACATACTACAATATAAATAAAGGCCTTACAACACCTAAAAGGGAATTGAATCTTACCTTTTTCTTCTAACTTCTTCACTCCACCAAATTGTCCAAACGACGAAACGAACGACTTATCTTCCGAAATAATTATACCACGTTGGAGAGGACCCTTGAATTAGTAGGAATACAACAAGAAAATAATTTTTGGGAGGAGATTTCATGGGGACAAATTCCCATGCCATGGCCGAATGGCCTTTCGTCTTGCTCCTTCTCTTTTTTTTTTTTTTGTTCTTTCTTTTGTCTTGAATTAAAAGAGAAACATATATATATATAGTTGTTGTAGGCATGTGAGGGGCACATGCCTAATTCTAGAATTTTCTTTAAAATTTTTGCAAAGATGACTTATTTGTCATCATTTTTCTTTCCTTTTTTTTTTTTTTTTTCACATGGCCAATTTGGCCCTTTTGAACTTTCAAGAAACTTGTGTGAAATTCCCGTTTTGCCCCTCGACTTTTCTCAATATTACCATTCTGCCCCTAGCCTTCCACATTATTTCCATTGGCCATTTTTGCAAAATTTCTCTTTTTACCCATGGCCTTTCCCAATGTGTCCATACTACCAATGTTCATAAATAATATTCCTAACATCTCGTACATCAAAATAATTTTTGAAAATGGTAAATTTTGATTAGCTTTGAGGACGGACGCCCTTAAATGTCTTAGTGTAATTAGGCTATGATACGAGCTTCGAGGTAATTCCACGTCGACTTTGAAATTCAGATTCCGAATACGTTATGATTCATACTCGTTTATTGATGTTAGCATTCTTAATATGGTCATGCTATGGTCTTTACGTTCTTTACATGAAGGGATTTCAAAAGTCGCATAAAAGTTTTGCCTTTAAAAGGGGTTTTGTTCCTAAACTATTAAAACTACGAACGTCCGTAACTTTCGTAGATGGAACCGGATTGCTTTGAAACGTCCGTAGGAAGTTTTGTAACGCATAACGATGTTAACTTTCATGGGCGGGCCCAGATTGGTTGATGCATGTCCGGGGTCCCCGAGGTTTACTTTTGTATAGTCATTACGATTTGTTTTTTAAAGAACTTAACACGATTTTCCGTTTGGACTTTCGAGCGTCGGTTACTTACCATTTCATTGAGTCTATGATGATGATTTGTATGCATATAGTTTCTCACTACTCTGCTCGTGCGAGCTGTTGCTATTTCCTTCACTGCGTCCCGGGCCAGGGCATGTATTCGTGCACTTCCACTGCATTATTCACCGCGTCCCTCACTAGAGGGCCGGGGCATGTTATATATATATATATATATGATGATGATGTGATGACGGGGAGGTGGCCAGGATGGCATATGATGATTCTATTCACCGCGTCCCTCACTGAGGGGCAGGGGCACGTTACATGTACATATATATATGATGATTTTACTTACCGCGTCCCTCACTAGAGGGCCGGGGCATGTTATGTATGTATATGCTCAAGATGATTTTCTATTTATGTCACTCAGACCATTTATGATTCTGAAATACATGATTTACGTTTCAAGGTAAGCTTTATGAGATTCTGGTTACTGTACTACTTTTCTGTCTTCTTTATTTTCGTACGATTCAGTTCTTGTGTTTCATGCTTTATGTTATATCCCGTATTTGGAACGTTGGGACGATTCGGGTTAACTATGATAAGTTAAGGTAAGACCATTCCGGGATACGAAGTCGAGACGTTTGATCTTCGATTTTGTCGTAAGACCTATGTGTGCATGAGTTTGTTGGCATGGAACGTTTAGAAAAATTTGGGACCAAAGATGGATTATTTGGAAGTTGCCAATTATTGGGAAATAAGGGCCATGTGGCCGGCCACCTTTAGAGTGGGCCATGGCCACATGGTTGGCTATTATATGTAATAAAAAGGATGACTTAGAGGGATCATTTCATCATCATCTCAAGACTTAGAACAATCAAGAACCTTGGAGAGAAAACATAAGGGTGGTTGTTCGACCATGACCATGGGAAATTGAAGTTCAAAAATATTCACTCCAAAAATATTTTCTTCTAGTTTTCCTACTATTTAGAGGGTGCTTAGTAACGTGGAGTTGTTGTTTCAAGCGTTGGACTACTCGTTTTTTCATCCTTTGCCAACTTTAGACAAGTTGAGGAGTTGTGAAGAAAGGTAAGTTCTAATCTTGTTTTGTGAATTATGGAAGGTTTATGTGTGTTGGGGTATGTGAAAATGGACGAAATTCATGGAAATTTTGTATTTGAAGTTGAGGCCGTGTGTATGGTATTTGGCCGTGCATGTGTGTGTTATGTTAAAAGTGGTGCATGAGTTCTATG